>NC_134358.1:564338038-564450538 GCF_048569485.1 Anomaloglossus baeobatrachus | reverse complement strand
GGCCTCCACTTCTCTCTACTCTGGTTACAGCCTGTTTGTGCTCTCCTCTGAAGGGAGGAGTACACACCGTTGTAGGAAATCTTCAGTTTCTTGGCAATTTCTCGCATGGAATATCCTTCATTTCTAAGAACAAGAAGAGACTGTCGAGTTTCACATGAAAGTTCTCTTTTTCTGGCCATTTTGAGAGTTTAATGGAACCAATAAATTTAATGCTCCAGATTCTCAACTAGCTCAAAGGAAGGTCCGTTTTATAGCTTCTCTAATCAGAAAAACTGTTTTCAGCTGTGCTAACATACTTGCACAAGGGTTTTCAAAGGATTTCTAAGCTTCCATTAGCCTTTTAACACAGTTAGCAAACACAATGTACCATTAGAACGGTGGAGTGGTGGCTGTTGGAAATGGGCTTCTATACACCTATGTAGATATTGCATTAAAAACCAGACGTTTGCATCTAGAATAGTCATTTACCACATTACAATGTATAGAGGGGATTTCTGTTTAATGCTAGCTTCATTGAAAAAAAATGTGCTTTTCTTTCAAAAATAAGGAAATATCGAAGTGACCCTAAACTTTTTAACTGTAGTGTATGTACACAGTGACTGCACCAGCAGAATAGTGAGTGCAGCTCTGGAGTATAATACAGGAGGTAACTCAGGATCAGTAATGTAATGTATGTACACAGTGACTGCACCAGCAGAATAGTGAGTGCAGCTCTGGAGTATATTACAGGATATAACCCAGGATCAGTAATGTAATATATGTACACAGTGACTGCACCAGCAGAATAGTGAGTGCAGCTCTGGAGTATAATACAGGATGTAACCCAGGATCAGTAATGTAATGTATGTAAACAGTGACTGCACCAGCAGAATAGTGAGTGCAGCTCTGGAGTATATTACAGGATGTAACCCAGGATCAGTAATGTAATGTATGTACACAGTGACTGCACCAGCAGAATAGTGAGTGCAGCTCTGGGGTATAATACAGGACACCGGGCCGTGGGGGCTCCGCACTCCTATGGCAGAAAGAGTCTATATGTGTGGATCCCATTGGATGGGGTGTATGACACTTACTGCTCTCTTCAGGGGGGTGTCCATCCTCCCTCAGCCGATCCCCGTCGTAGACGCAACAGTGGAACACTTGACACAGGAGTTATTTTGGCAGCCATAACTTGAACAGTTTATATTCCTTCTCACTGTTTTGACAGAGATGGCCTCATTCCTATGGTTCTGCTTCTGTTATCCTCTGGGGTAACGTCCCTCTCGGTCTATTTCTGCTATCTTGGACCTCTCATCCGCAAGCTGCCGGGCCGGTGCCTCCGTTCCCCCACTCTAGTACTCGAGTCTTACTAATGTCCGGTGCCCCAACAGCTGTCTAGTCGAACGACTTCTCTTAGCCTGTTCGGGGTGAGCCGTAGGCTCCGAACCTTACGAGGATAAGTACAGGTTACCTGATCGGCCCTGAGTCCATGCATCATCTTTAGTCCATGAACTGACTCCTCACCAGGCTCATCTCTCTAACCAACCCACTGGCCATCTGTCACTCCTCCCCTCCTGACTCCGAACCCCTCCATACCAGGATGTGTCCCACAGTATTTATGCATACTGACACCCATACTCTAGCTAATAGATTGTTAATACACTTGCAACACATTAAACATATTATTTACATTATCGGGCCTCAACACTAGGTGGCACCAGCCGCTACACGGTCCTGGCTCTGCTACATCAATGAACCGCATTTTGCTTGCAGCAGTGCATTATAATATCTCAACAACATCTACCATACAAGGGAATAGCATAATACAATAGAGGTGAGGGTGATCGCGACCACCTCTTACATGCCTCCTTTCTTAAATGCGGTCGTCCTCGACCACAACCTCTCTACACACAAACATATACATATATAAAATAATTACTTTAGAGTTAATTTCTAATAAAAGATTAAAACATGTAAAGCAGGCCGCCGACAGGCGACAGTCCTCTTCCTGCCATTGAGAGGATCGCCCATGTGCCTGCACATTTCCAACAGCGCATACGACAGTCCCGGACCCACTCCTCAGGATCTATTAGCTCCTCTTTGCGGCTGCCAGTCCTTGTTGCGCAACACTGTCCAAAAGCAGCAAGGTCGGGTAGAGTTCCATGGGACAAAGTCCTTGAGGGCGAGGGCAATGTCTTTGGGACAAAGGGGCAATGTCCTCAGAGCAAGGGCAAGGTCTATGGGGCAATGGGGCACTATCTCAGGGTGGAGATAAAGTCCATGGGGTCCACGGCAGTGTTTACTATGTTGGTAATGAGCGGGGGTTATCACCTGCCCAAAAGTTCAGCATTCCAGCAAAACAACTTGGGAAGAAAAGAGGGGAACAAAACTAACATTTGGCTGTTTTGGGACGACTTCAGAGACTGGATTTCATGTGTCGCTCCCACGGAACGCTGAACAGTCCCAGCACAACTGTGGGGCGTGTCAGTCTCCGGTATTCTAACTGTTCCACAAGGACTGTGGCCTTCCTTCAGATCCAGGTGGCCTTAGACTTGGCCATATTAACTTACACGGCCAAATATACACCCTGAGCAATGTTGACGATGGACAGGAGGCTCACCAACCTGCCTGCCTCGGGCCGGGTTTCAAGAGCCATTTCCAATTCATGAGCGAGGCTGGAATGCCCTTGCTGGGGTGCGTTTCTTCTGCCTGTAACAACCCCTTCAGTCAGCGCATGGACCACGGCCACCACGTACTGTATCACCCACGGGAGCCATCCTCTTTCATAAGGCATACTCGGACCCCTCAGGTTAGTGCGGGACCCATGCACACTGAGCCAGCGTTAACATGCACCTTGTCCCTGCTCCCATCCTCTTGGATGAACCCATAGCCCCACCTGCGATCGAGATGCAAGATTACCCCATAGGTCACTTGGCCGCTCATGGTGCTGCCGCCCGGAAGGTTCAGCTGCTACCCACTTGGCTTCGGCTGGATTTAAGGCAGGGTATTTCTTGGCCGGAGGGTGTCAGGGCAAGGACTTAGGGGTCAAGGGTGCACTTTTGTGGCCATAGGCACCTGGTGGACCTTTGAAACAGGTGTGGTCTCCTGTACTCTGGGTTTTTGCACCGACCATGCCATCAGCAATTTCCAGGTCCGCTCGCCTCGGCTAAGGACTGGCTGAGGGGCCGTCATTGCAACTCCCACTTTGGGCGGCAGTGCCTTCTCCACCATTTCCGCATATACTGCCAAGGGTACCAATCTTTGGAGGTTCTTTTCCAGACCTGCAGTCCCCCAGCTCGCTCTTCTTTGGCCACTGCGGTAAGCTGGGTGACCCATTCGTGCCAGCCTCGACATCTGCGACCGCTATGGGCATGTAACCCTTCCATCGTCTGTCTCGTGCGAGGAAAAGCTCTTCGGTTCAGTCTCTGTCTATCTCCTGTAATTTCATGAACTGAAATGGTGTTGGACTACCGTCTTGGGGAAGTCTCCATTTTCCGGACCACACCCTCCAGGTTGGGGCCTCTTCTGGTTCCTCCTCCTGTTTCTACAGAGCCACCGCTCTTTCCTCATCAGCTTCTTGGGAAGAGCAAACACTCTTCTGGTGCACACGTTGGGGGAGGGTACCACTGAACATGGGGCGCCAACTATTCCCAATCAGCTTCTGAGCATACAGGGTACAGCTTTGAGCTCTTCCTCCTCCACGATAGGTGGGGCCCGCGGTCAGTCCCAGGCCATCTTCCGTTGAACGGCCAGTAACCTTTGCATCTTGGGCGTCTTCCCCACAACCCATCTTGAAGTGTTGTGCAGAGAACGACCCTGCTCTCAGTGCCACTTCTGGGAAGGTCTGGACACCGGGCCGTGGGAGTTCTGCACTCCGAAGAGAAGGAGTCTGTGTGTGTGGGTCACTTGGGTGGGGTGTATGACACTTGCTGTCCTCTTCAGGGTAGTGTCCATCGCCTCTCAGCCGGTCCCCATAGTAGATGCAGTAGGGAAACACTTGGCACAGGAGTTCTTTTGGCAAACATAACTTGAACAACTAATTTCCGGTCTCACCATTATGATGGACATGACCTCACTTCTATGGTTCTGCTTCTGTTCTTCTCTGGGGCGCTCTCTAGGCGTATTCCCGCTATCTTGGACGTCTCATCCACAAGCTGCCAGGCACCTGTGCTTCCATTTCCCCACTGTAGCCACACCGCCGTCCGATGTCCCGATGGCTGTGACACGCCCGGACCGGGGCTGTGGTGCACTTGTTACCGGTCCGCGGTTTTGTTTCTGGGACGCTGCAGTGGCGGCAAGGCCCGGTTCCATGACCCTGGCGGTGTCAGTTAAGAAGGGACAGACCTATTTGTTGTTCGTGACGCCACGTGTGGTATGCGGCAAGATAGGTGCCGCCGCTGCGGGATGGGGACTTCTGGGGCAGATGGTGATGCAGGTTGGTTGGTATAGCTCTCCATAGGTAGAGCTGGGCCCCAGCGAAGTTGGGGGTAGTAGTAGGTGATGCTGGGGGTGCAGGGCCGGAGGCGCAGGCAAATAACGAAGCTACACAGGGATGCAGTCTCAAGGTTTTTACTCACTGTAGCAGGTTCCAAGATAACACGACTAGTCAGTGACCACCTTTAGAGTGCTGGGTTCCTCAGTGATGGGCTCCAGTCGATCCCGGGAAGTTCTGATGTCAAGATCGGTGCACCCTTCTAGTGTTCCTTCTCTGGTCATCTTCCTGCGCTGACTTCTCTCCCAGCTGTCCCGCGCCTACGCACACAGTGCCCTGAGCCGGTGTCCGCGGACCCTATAGGGTTGCTTGAGGCTCTGGCCCTTGGCCCTATGTGGTCGCCTTCCAGCGGATTCGTGTTGGCTTCAGTGCTAGATGTGTCCTTAGCCTCTGGTTTTACTAGCGGAGCCACGTTGGTTCTTCTCCTCTAGTCTAGGGATTAGTCCCCGTTTGGCGGCCAAGTCCCTCCACTCCAATATGTCGTATGTGGAACGAGGCCACGGGAGTATGGCGCACTTCCCGTGGGCTCTAGGACCCTTTCTGTCTTGTGCCCGGGTTGAGCTGCACCAGCTCCAGACCACAAGTCTTCACTCCTCCACTGCTCCTTCTCGACTCCCCTCTCTGTCATTACAGTGTCCCCAACTCACTAGACTCTACCCCCAGGCTCAGTCTGAATAGGGGGAGGGGGGTACCATCACCAGTGGTGGCTATACATAGCATTAATGGCACCAAGCCCTAACCCTGACCCGGTGGGGAGCTGCTAATTTAATATTGTGTGCTTTGTGTGCATACCGGTGGATGACCTCCTCCTTACCCAGGATGGGGCACCACACCTGTGGCTGAGATGCAGTACCTCTGTGGCGACTGAAGCCTCAGGGGCGCCACAGCTGTCTAGTCAAGCGACTTCTCTTAGCCTGTTCGTGGGGGAGATGTAGGTTCCGGATCTTATGACAACGATGGGTTCCCTGGCCGGCCCTTAGTCCATGCCGCATCTTTAGTCCACAAACCCCTGAGCAGAATTGACTCCTCACCAGGCCCGTCTTTCTAAGGCTGCTTTCACACTTGCGTTGTGAGGCATCCATCACAGTGTGTTGTGTGATGAATGTGACGGATTCATTGCAAATAGTGTGCTAATAAAGGTAACGGATTCCTGTGAAAGAACGTTTTGCGTTTTTTTTTTTGTTTTGTTTTTTTAATGTTTCACCGGAAGAATTGCGGTCGGGAGGAGAGAGAGAGAGAGAGAGAGAGAGAGAGATAGATAGAGATAGAGGTGACCGCAAATCCCCTAAGTGACCGCATTGAGCTGCGCGATCAGCGCTGCCGTTACTCAGGTGACCCGCGGCCACAGTTGCAGTCCTCCACTTGAGAGCGGTGGCCGTGGGTAACCTGAATGAGGGCACCGCTGATCGCGCGGCTCACTTCAGTTGCTGCGTGGAGCTCACAGTGAGCGGCGGTGTTCTACGGCCGCTCCTGTCAGCTTCATGTTGCAGAGCTGGATGCGTCGTGGGACATCATGTGGATTACGCCGGACCTGAAGGGGTATTTGGGATTTAATAAAGTGGTGAAAGAGGGTGGTTTTTTTTGTCTTTTATTCCAAATAAAGTATTTTTTCGGGTGTTAGTGTTTATTTACTTTCACTTACAGGTTAAACATTGGGGGTGTCTCATAGACACCTGTCATGATCAACCTACGACTTGGTGGCAGCTATGGGCTGCTGCCATTAACTGCTTATTACCCTGATTGCCACCGCACCAGGGCAATTTGGGATGAGCCGTATAGAGTCCCGGGACTGTCGCATCTAATGGATCTAATGGCGCCTGCTGGCTGATAATTTTAGACTGGGGGGGTTCCACATAACGTGGGGCTCCCAGACCTAAGAATACCAGCCTTCAGCCGTGTGGCTTTAGTTTGGCTAGTATCAAAATTGGGGGGGACTGCACGCAGGTTTTTTTTATTTATTTATTTATTTATTGTACTGCACTACATAGACCCGCCCACCGACGGCTGTGATTGGTTGCAGTAAGACAGCTGTCACTCAGCATGGGGGCGGGTCTGACTGCAACCAATCATAGGCACCGGTGGGAGGGGGAAGCAGGGAATTCGAGATGGAATAATGAGCGGCCGGTATTTTCAAAAGCAGGAGAAGCCGCCAGAGGAGTGTGACAGCCGTGCAGTGCCGCGCCGGTGATCGGTGAGTATGAGAGAGGGGGGGAGAGAGACCAGGAGTGATTTTAAATGATTTAGATCGTTCTGCTGGACATGCTGAGCATGCGCAGTAGAATGTGACGGAATCCGCCACCATAGACAATCATTAGACACCTTGGCGGATTCTAACGGAATCTGTGAAGGTGCGTTATTTTAACGACCCAAAAAACACTACATGCAGCGTTACCTCCGCCCGACACTGCGTCAAAATAACGACTCAGCGTCGTCCAGCGGATGCAACGCAGACACTTGCGTTACAGTGCGTCGTCAATACAAGTCTATGGATAATAGCGCAGTGCATTAACGGACTGTGCTATTCTCCATAGCGGCGGACTGCGCTGAACGCAAGTGTGAAAGTAGCCTTATCAACCCATTGGCCGTCTGTCGCTCCCCCCCTCTGAAGCCTATACTCTAGCTATTACATTGTAAATTCATCTGCAACGCATTAAACTTTACTTAAACATATTATTTATATTATTATTTTATATCAACACTAGGTGCCGCTACACTGTCCTGGCTCTGCTGCATCCAGGAAACCAGCATTATAATACTTCAACATTTACCTTACAGAAGTATAGCATAACATAATAGGGATGGGATGAAAATAACCACCTCCTACAACTGCACCAGTAGAATAGTGAGTGCAGCTCTGGAGTATAATACAGGAGGTAACTCAGGATCAGTAATGTAATGTATGTACACAGTGTCTGCACCAGCAGAATAGTGAGTGCAGCTCTGGAGTATAATACAGGAGGTAACTCAGGATCAGTAATGTAATGTATGTGTTCTGTCCCCACTTAAAGGCGATGGAAGGTGCGTAGTTGTGAGAGGTTGTGAGAGTCTTACCTTCGTTTTTCCTATAGGTGGGGCAGACAGGACCTTGAGCACTCCAGAGTGAAAACATGCACAAGCTGAGATGAAACAATGGTGGTTTATTTTCTCCAAAGGTTAGGACATGCAGAGTGCAGTAATCCAAGTACCTGGCATTGAAATCTTCCAGTGATGCTTGCCTCTGAAGCTACTACGTGGTCAGAAGACTTTGCTTCTAGTAGCTCCTATAAGGGATCTTGCTCTCACAAAAGCTCTGGCTGGAATGAACATCCCAGGAAGTGATGCAAGAGGGTCATCAGACACTCCCATGGGCTGGGCAAAAGAAACAGAAGAGCCGAAAAGTCTGACCAGTAGATGGCAGCAGAGACAGGCATGAAAAACATTAAATAACAGTTTTAACTAAGACAAATAGAAACAGCACACTCCCCGTCTGAAATTCACTTTGGGGATTTCACTATTGAGTCCATAATACAACCTGAAAGGAAAGGCATGTTAAATGCAAAAACAAGCTCAATTGAGTCCAAAACAAGAAGGATGGCTCAAAGTTCAGGTCCGGTAGCGTTCATCCTGTAGGGTCGCTCTCTATGGGCAAAAGCAGAACAAGTTCGTGGATTGGCCTTGCAAAGGTCTTCGTCTCACCTTTCCTGATGACCTTTAGCTCCACCTTCCGAACATTGCCATCCTGACTAGGCAGTATCCTAGTAATTAGTCCCATAGGCCAGTCAGTCCTTTCTGTGGTCTGATCTTTCATGAGGACTAGGTCTCCTTCCTTGAGGTTCGGCTTGGGATGTCGCCACTTCTTTCTTCCTTGAAGAATGGTGAGGTATTCCTTCCTCCATCGGTTCCAGAAGTAGTCAGCCAAGTATTGAACCCGTTTCCAGTGTTTTTGATAAGTGTTTGCGTGGGTGAACTCTCCGCTGGGCATTACCGCGTTGTCAGTTTTTTGGGTAATGAGAATAGTAGGAGTTAATATGGTTGGTGTTTCTGGATCCATGGTCACCGGCACAAGGGGTCTTGAATTGATAATGGCTGAGACTTCAGCTAAAAGAGTGACTAGAGTCTCATGTGTGAGTCTTGAGGAATTGACGTCCATTAGCATGGAGTTCAAGATGTTGCGTGAAATCCCGATCATCCTCTCCCAGGAGCCTCCCATGTGAGAACTGTGAGGGGGATTGAAGATCCAGGTGCAACCTTTCTCTGCCAGCTGATCTTGGATAGGTTTGGTGTCGATGTTCAGTTCTCTACATGCACCGACGAAGTTGCTTCCACGGTCAGACCTCAGCTGTTTCACTGGTCCTCTGATGGCAAGGAACCTTCTCAAGGCGTTGATTAGGCTGGAGGTATCCATGGACTCTAACACCTCAATGTGAACGGCTCGAACACTCATGCAGGTGAATAACACAGCCCACCGCTTGCTGTTTGCTTGGCCTCCGCGAGTTCTGCGTGTGGACACCATCCATGGTCCGAAAACGTCTAGGCCCACGTAGGTGAAAGGTGGCTCTGTGGAAAGTCTGTCTGTAGGCAAGTCAGCCATTTGCTGGTACAGTTGTTTTACTCTCGCTTTACGACAGTGCACACAATCGTGTAGTATTTGTGCTACACGTCTCTTCATCCCAATAATCCAGAGGCCTGCAGACCGTAAAGCACCTTCTGTAATTTGCCTGCCTTGGTGTTCAGTCTTTTCATGGTGGTGTCGGATCAGCAAGACTGTAACATGGTGTTTGTTGGGAATGATGAGAGGATTTTGTTCTGCAACTCCAAGATGAGCCTGATTTAAACGACCACCAACTCTCAGTAAGCCGAAACTGTCGATGACTGGGTTTAAATTGGCGAGAGGACTTCTTAAGGGAATCTGCTGTTTGTTGTATAAACACTTCCATTCTATGGCGAATTCACTCTGTTGGAGGTGGCGTATTATGAGGGACTCGCTATGGGAGATGTCCTCAGCAGAAAGGGCTTTGTGGTAGACATGCCAGCGATGACAGTCTTTGGTTTTAAGGTCAGTACGACAGCATCTGGCGATATGCACTAACCTAGCGACAGTCCTGACGAGCCTCATCCAGCTGGAGAAACGTTCAAAACGTTGGCAACCGAGGTTGGAAGTTTTTTCTGCACTGGTGGCCAGGGTATTGACTTCAGCTCGGACATCTGGATCGTTGTCTGGATCTAGGATGCTGAAGGCTTCCTGGACACCTTCTTCTGACTGTCTCAGCAGGAACTCTGGACCTGTAAGCCAAGAAGTGTTAGCAAAAGATCTTATAGACATAGGTCTAGCTGCGTGATCTGCTGGATTCAGTTCAGCTGGTGCGGGTTCTGCTAGGTTGTTGCGGACTTCCTTGTCCATAAAGGCGACGCTGTGTTCTCTCATTTCAAGCTTGCTGTTCATAGAACGCTGAAGAGAGTTAAATCTGGTCTGAGCTTGAGCTCGGTTGTTTGGGAGTCTTCCCCTGGTAGATCGGGAGGGAAAGGGAGAGTGGTTGGTTTTGTCTTTAGAAAACTCACAGTCCATTATTCTGATGAATTCTCTGTCCTCTACTGACAAGGCTACTTTATCGTCGTCCTTGGTTGTGTGAAAGACTGATCTTCCCAAGTTGTCGATATGGAGAGAAGAAGCGATGTCAGGTAGCTGTATTGTGTCTGGAGACTTCTCTTTCACTCCATAGTGATGAGGACATGGCTTTAAGCAGGTTGTGCGCCCATCTCCATGCACATAAGTCTTGAAGGAATCAATTTCTGATCGATCAACGCACACATTTCCTATGACTACCCATCCCAAGTCCAGTCTCTGGGCGTATGGTGCATAGTCAGGCCCATTACACTGTTGTCGCACCTTGTGTACCCTTAGATTGTCTCTGCCGAGCAGGAGTAGAATCTCTGCGTTATTGTCCAGAGGTGGGATAACACTAGCGAGGTGTCTTAGGTGTGGTTGATGAAATGCAGCTTCTGGGGTAGGAATTTCATTCCTGTGGCTGGGTATTTGGTCACATTCAACGAGCGTTGGTAGAGGTATTTCAGTCTTCCCATTGATAGGAGAAGCAATGAATCCCTGGGCTCTTCTGCCGCTAGTCTCAATGCGACCTGAGCAGGTGTTCAAGGTGTAGGGTTCTGATGGTCCATTAATTCCGAAGGCTTCAAAGAATTTGGTTCCTGCTAGGGACCGGTTGCTTTGGTCGTCTATGATGGCATACACCTTCATTGCCTTTTCTGGATGTCCCTCAGGATAAACCTTGATGAGGCATATTCGGGCACAGCATTTCTGCGTTTGGCCCTCTCCACATACCTCTGAGCATGAGCAGGAGACGGCTGTGGTGGAGTCAGTCTGATTCTTGGGCTCCCCGCCATGACTTGGAGTGGGAGTGGTGGTGACTGCAGCCGGTGTGTCTCTAGCTAGCTGGGTTGGGTGCATGGCTGAAACGTGTTTTTCACTATGACACTCCTCACACTTGACAATGGATTTACAGTCCTTGGCCATGTGCTCAAGTGATGCGCAGCATTTGAAACAGATCCCAAGCTCTGTGAGGACTTTCTTGCGCTCCTGTAGGGTTTTAGATCTAAACCCTCTGCACTTGTTCAGTGAGTGCGGGTTTTTTATGGATGGGACATTCTTGATTGAAAGACTTATCTCGTGATGAGATGGTATACTGTTTATCTGTGCGTGCTGCAGGTGATGGTAGCTCAGTCTTCCTGACACTCACAGTGTTCTTAATGTCTCTGCGTTTGTGTACGGCACCTTCATACCTTGATGATGATGATGATGTTGCAGCTGCCGAAGTGTTGCACTCTAGGAAGTCGAGGCTGCCGAAGTGTTGCACTCTAGGAAGTCGAGTTCCTCATCTGGGCCTGCTCGTCGATGAAATTGCAGAACTGAATAAATGGGGGAAAGGTGACGTCATTCATTCTTTTGTACCTTGAGACTGACGTTGCCCATTTCTCCTGCAGACTGTATGGCAGCTTCACCACGATTGGGTTCACTCCATGGGCTGTATCCAGGTAGCACAGCCCAGACAGACGAGGGTCTCTTTTGGCGAGCTCCAGCTCCATGAGCAGATCACTTAGGTCTTGAAGCTTGTGGACTTCTTTAAGGTTGATCTTTGGGATGTCCTGCAGTCTCTTGAATAGGGCTTTCTCTATTGCTTCTGCGCTGCCAAAGGTGCGTTCCAGTCTCTGCCATGCAGCAGCGAGACCTGCTTCTGCTTGTCCCACATAGACGGTTCTAAGGCTGTTAATACGGTTTGTAGAGCCTGGGCCCAACCACTTGATCAGGAGGTCGAGCTCCTGTTCCGCAGTGAAGTTGAGATTTGCGATGGCTGCCTTGAAAGTTGCTTTCCAGGCCCTGTAGCTCTCTGCACGATCATCGAACTTCGTGAGACTAGTGTTGATTAGCTCTCTGCTCACCATGAACCTGGCAAACTCAGACATATCTGATTTCTCACCACTTGTTGCCACGATGACTCGTGATGCCCCTGGGGCGTATGGGCTGCCTGGCATGAATGGATGAGATGTTCCCGGGTAAAATGACGTTGCTGCAGGGTTGAGCTGTGGTTTAGCCTCTGTAGATTCTGATGACCGCTGCTTGAGCTGTGGAAGTGGGCCAGGAAACACTTGGTTGCCATCTTGCTGTGGTGGCTGTGTTTGAGAGGGCACCTCTTGGTGACTGTTATTAATTTGCTCGGGTGCTTTAGGTGGCACTGGCACTGGTAGAGGTAAGTTGGAGGTTTCGGTGTTGTCGGCTTGGACGGTACTGCAAACCGGGGTTGCTACAGGTAACTGATTCAGTACATAGTCTCTTGTGCGATCAACTGGATTGTCTGCTTCCAGTGGTGGCGAGTGAGCTGGATCAGGACCTTGGATCAATGCTTGCTCAAGTAGTCTCACTTTAGCTAGCGCAACTTCCTCTTCCATCTGTGACCGAAGAATCTTTATCCGAGCCTCCGCTTCTGCCCTTTTGGCTTCCGCTTTAGCAGCTTCTGCTTTTGCATGGGCTTCTGCTTTAGCGGCTTCTGCTTTTGCAAGGGCTTCTGCTTCTGCCCTTTTGGCTTCTGCTTCTGCCCTTTTGGCTTCTGCTTCTGTCCTTTTGGCTTCTTCCTCTACTTCTCTTTCTGTGAAGGAACGTCTCACCTTGGATTCCTCTGCTCTTATGCGGGCCTCTAGTATCCTGTCGCTCAGGGCTGAGCTTCTTGAGGATGATGACCCGGATGACCGAGAGGAACGTCTAGATGAGGTTGATCGGTGTGATTTGGTTTCTTGCTGGTGAGAGATACGGTGTTTGGCCTTGTCTATGGCATCTTGCACCTTGGCATCTCTTTCCTTGTCTACCTCTTCTGCCTTGCTCAGGTCTGAAAGCGCTTCATCAATTTTAGAGTCTTTTAGAAAGGTAATGTACCTTGTTGACAGTCTCTTGTATCTTTCATGAGCTGTGTTCAGCCGTTCCAGAGCGGCTTGTAAGCATGCGGCATCACCTGATGAGGATTCAAGTCTTGACATGTAATAGGTGACTCGTTCCCACTGTTCTTCCAGGTGTTCACATAGCTCATCTTTCATAGTGTGATAGTTTTCAGCGGCCTTTATCGTGGGTTTGGAAGAGCGCTTCGGTCGGACAACTTGGTCTGCTGAAAGCGTGGGCTCTGCCTCCTGGGCTTCATAATGGACAGTATCAGGTTGTATTTGCTCTGTTTCAGCAGTGGGGAACTGTCCAAGGTCTTTTTCAGCCATTTTGATTTAAGGTGTACTGTCTCTTTAAGAAACTTGACTTTTGAATAGGGGTCCAAAAATCGTTGTGCAGCTCTGCAAGGACTCCCTGATGAGATTCCCAAGGTGTCTTTAGTAAAACTTGGGGTTCGCAGTGCAGCGATGTGCAGTAATGAGGTATAATGTACTGCAAGTCTATAGAAGGAGTATAGCAAGAGAGAAACAGCAGGTGCATAAACTGTCCCTTTACAATGCAGCAGAGGTGACACAGGACGTGGCAGATGGGAGAGCTTCCCCTTAGGCTTGTCCAGGCATGCACTGTGCAGGCAGACTAGTGCACAAGGCTTGTTGCTAGGCAGATTACAGGGGAAGTTACAGGGCTCTTAGGGATCTGTAGCCGGGGTATTGAGCTCTTAAGCAGTCTTCTGACTGTTCTGTCCCCACTTAAAGGCGATGGAAGGTGCGTAGCTGTGAGAGGTTGTGAGAGTCTTACCTTCGTTTTTCCTATAGGTGGGGCAGACAGGACCAGAGCGCTCCAGAGTGAAACATGCACATGCTGAGATGAAACAATGGTGGTTTATTTTCTCCAAAGGTTAGGACATGCAGAGTGCAGTAATCCAAGTACTTGGCATTGTAATTCTCCAGCGATTGCCTCTGTAGCTACTACGTGGTCAGAAGACTTTGCTTCTAGTAGCTCCTATAAGGGATCTTGCTCTCACAAAAGCTCTGGCTGGAATGAACATCCCAGGAACTGATGCAAGAGGGTCATCAGACACTCCCATGGGCTGGGCAAAAGAAACAGAGGAGCCGAAAGGTCTGACCAGTAGATGGCAGCAGAGACAGGCATGAAAAACATTAAATAACAGTTTTAACTTAGGGTACTTTCACACTTGCGTTATTTTCCTTCCGTTACAATCCGCCCTTTTGGGAAACAGCGGAATCCGTTAACGGATTCCGCTGTTTCCCATAGACTTGTATGGGTGACGGATTGTACCAAAAGGAGCTGCGTTGCTTCCGCTGGGCGACGCTCCGTTGCTTCCGCCCAGCGGGAGGAACGCAGCATGTAACGTTATTTTGAGCAGCGGAATCCTCTGGATTTCACTGCGCATGCTCTTTTTTTTTTTTTTTTTTTTAAATCAAACTTTATTTTGGCTCGCGGTGGCCGAACGTTCAGCTGAGCGCCCGGCCGTCGGCAAGCGACAGCGCTCAGCTGAATGACCGGCCACCAGCATGCCCGGCCGCCGGCAAGTCACAGCGCTCAGCTGATCACCCGGCGGCCGGCTGCAGGGAGCGATCAGCTGATCACCCGGCGGCCGGGAGCGATCAGCTGATCACCCGGCAGCCGGCTGCAGAGAGCGATCAGCTGATCACCCGGCAGCCGGGAGCGATCAGCTGATCACCCGGCGGGCGGGAGCGATCAGCTGATCACCCGGCGGCCGGCTGCAGGGAGCGATCAGCTGATCACCCGGCGGCCGGGAGCGATCAGCTGATCACCCGGCAGCCGGCTGCAGAGAGCGATCAGCTGATCACCCGGCAGCCGGGAGCGATCAGCTGATCACCCGGCGGCCGGCTGCAGAGAGCGATCAGCTGATCACCCGGCAGCCGGGAGCGATCAGCTGATCACCCGGCGGGCGGGAGCGATCAGCTGATCACCCGGCGGCCGGCTGCAGGGAGCGATCAGCTGATCACCCGGCAGCCGGGAGCGATCAGCTGATCACCCGGCGGCCGGCTACTGGGAGCAATCAGCTGATCACCCAGCGGCCGGCTGCAGGGAACGATCAGCTGATCGTTCACTATAGTCTGCCGCTGGTAAAACCGGGAAAAAAAAAAAAAAAAAATCAAAACGAATTGCGTTGTTTTGCAGCATCCGTTGCATCCGTTGTGTCACTATATGCAACACATCCGTTGCATCCGTTACACAACGCAATGCAACGGATACCGTTCAACGCAAGTGTGAAAGTAGCCTAAGACAAATAGAAACAGCACAGTATGTACACAGTGACTGCACCAGCAGAATAGTGAGCGCAGCTCTGGAGTATAATACAGGAGGTAACTCAGGATCAGTAATGTAATGTATGTACACAGTGACTGCACCAGCAGAATAGTGAGTGCAGCTCTGGAGTATAATACAGGAGGTAACTCAGGATCAGTAATGTAATGTATGTACACAGTGACTGCACCAGCAGAATAGTGAGTGCAGCTCTGGAGTATAATACAGGAGGTAACTCAGGATCAGTAATGTAATGTATGTACACAGTGACTGCACCAGCAGAATAGTGAGTGCAGCTCTGGAGTATAATACAGGAGGTAACTCAGGATCAGTAATGTAATGTAATGTATGTACACAGTGACTGCACCAGCAGAATAGTGAGTGCAGCTCTGGAGTATAATACAGGAGGTAACTCAGGATCAGTAATGTAATGTATGTACACAGTGACTGCACCAGCAGAATAGTGAGTGCAGCTCTGGAGTATAATACAGGAGGTAACTCAGGATCAGTAATGTAATGTATGTACACAGTGACTGCACCAGCAGAATAGTGAGTGCAGCTCTGGAGTATAATACAGGAGGTAACTCAGGATCAGTAATGTAATGTATGTACACAGTGACTGCACCAGCAGAATAGTGAGTGCAGCTCTGGAGTATAATACAGGAGGTAACTCAGGATCAGTAATGTAATGTATGTATACAGTGACTGCACCAGTTGCTCTTCTGAGCCTTTAGTTTTAAGTATATTTTTTAAACTTCTCCATATGATTGCAGAGATATGAGCCTTCTATTCAGTGCTATTTTTGTGGTGGTCACATGGCGGGGGGCTGACAGGATCCTCTGGGGCGTTTCTTTATGCTCCATATAATTATCTTGTGAGCCGTTGAGGACCAAATAAAACTTCCCTCATTTCTGGAACTATATGGCGGCTTTAAATCAACCAAATTAAAATAGAGAAAGGAATACTCAGGGGAGCAACGACATTTTAAAAAAAATAAAATGTTTCCACTTTATACCTGGAGACAGATCCTTTTTATTTTTTCATGCAGTAGGAGGCTCAGGATGAGCATAGCTATAGTGCTCTTTTACACAGAGGATTGCAGCACTGGACGAAATCCTCTTTTTTGTCGGCGGTCATCTGCGGTGAGAACCTTCTCCGTCACATTCACACCTATGTGATGACTTTCTCCGGATTTCAGCTCTGGAGACAGACCGTGATTAGGACTAGAGACCGGTCACTGATGATGAGCGGCAGCAAACTAATGATTACTGATGGACCTGAGGCCCTGAAAACGCCATTTGTTATATTGAGACAATGGAGTCGTAATATGAAGGCGACAATCTAACCACAAATTGAGTGATACGTGTGCAGAGGACCGGGCACCACAATGATTGTCCAGTGATTGTTTTTTTTTTTTTTTTTATCAAATCCACCATATGGTTCCAATTTTTTATATTTTTAATAAGGGGGCATGGCCCCTAAAGACCCGCCCCTGAGGAGTCTTGTTGGTCACGCCTACTTTGATAAATACTATAAAAATTTATACTAAATAAAAAGTCCTATATCTCTGGAACCATATGGTGGATTATTTTTTTTTTGTCATCTCACTATTGGGCTACATTAGGGCAGGTAAGTAGGTAGTAACTACCTACCTGCGCTGCTGTCAGCCCCTCTCCCCCGCTTCATTTGACCGCTCCTGCCGTGATTTTGCTGCTTCCTGTGACGTCACGTCAACAGGGGCTGGACCTCGTTGACGGGCATCACAGCCACTTCATGTTGCCGCTCTGCTGGGCGGGTACTGTAAGTGGAGTCCCCGCCCCTCTTACCCGCACCCTCCCACACATCCCGTAGTGCAGTGGTCTCAAAGACGCTGCCGATAGGCTGCATGCGGCCCCCGATGCTGCTTGTGGCATGCAGGCTCGTGGCCACATTGTTAATCGCTGCCATATCACAGAACTGATTCTGTGCAGATGGGAGCTCTGTATGCAGATACTGCTATGATCAGCCGCCGACCAATCAGTGGTCAGCATCTGATCACTGGAGAAGCTGTACAGAGAGCTCGTCCCTGCGCAGCACCCGGGAATCTATCCTCTGATATAAAGCGCTGTCAGCGGAGGCCCCTGCACCGGGAGCGTTCATCAAGGGGGCTGCGGGCTGCAAGAAGCAAACAGGACACCGAGGGAACGGACGACAGGTGAGGAGAATTTCTCTTTGTTTTTTTTGCGTGCGTGAAGACTGGCACAATATGGGACAATTCTACAAGATGGAGCATTGCTACAAGAAGAGGACCAGGATAGGGCACATTACTACAGGATGAGCAGAAGGATGGGCATAATACTACAGGATGGGCACAATACTACAGGATGAGCACAAGGATGGACCTAATACTACAGGATGGGCACACGGATGTGGCACATTATTACAGGATGGGGCACATTATTACAGGATGGGGCACATTACTACAGGATAGGGCACATTACTACAGGATGAGCAGAAGGATGGGCATAATACTACAGGATGGGCACAAGGATGGGGCACATTACTACAGGATGAGCAGAAGGATGGGCATAATACTACAGGATGGGCACAATACTACAGGATGAGCAGAAGGATGGGCACATTACTACAGGATGAGCAGAAGGATAGGGCACATTATTACAGGATGGGAGCATTACTATAGGATGGGCACTTTACTACATTATATGTGCCCATATTGTCCTCTGCTAGAGGTCTGTGCTAGGCAGACTACTGACAGCCAATGAGTGTGCAGAGGGCGGGGCTACACACAGGCCGGGTGGTGCCAGCTCTGACTATGAGGTTAGGCAACCAAGGAAAGGAAAAAGTCAAGTTTGGTTGAGCTGCAGAGAATAAAGTGATAATTCAAGAGGATCAAAAGTCAGAAACAAAAAAGAAATAATGTAGGGGTGTTTTAGATGACAATACAGCACAGATTAGCTTAAAATGTTTTTATAGAGTTTATGTCGGACAACTCCTTTAAGTAAAAATTGTAAACTCAGTTGAGCAGTGGGAATTACGTAGGAGCAAAAAAATACTTAACGCTGCTTAGAGATCTCTATATCTTTAAATCGCACATAGCAGGGCATAAAAAGGGCCACAAAAATCATTAAAATTAAAGTGTGCCTCGAGTGATGTGTCAAATGTATCAGCCAACGAGAAATCTGCGAGCAGTGCCAAAGACCACACTCCAAGGAAAATCAGAGGCGATCCCCAAATAATATACCGCACTAACGTGAACGTCTCGTATGTGCCCATTTCCCTGTACGATATGTTAAATGTATTTTAATATTTTGAAATCATGGACTCTGATCGCTACCGGATAATCTAAGGCTACAGATTATTAACGACACTTTCAGTTTGAGACATATATTTTAGGTTGTTCACATCTAATGAAAAATCTGTAACAGGGCCCCATATGCCAATTATACGACAGGGGTCTGTGTATGTGGTGGAGAGAAAACTGGAGTACATCAGATTGATAATGGCCTGAAGTAATAATTGGGGGAGCTCACTGCATATGGCATTGTGCTGGTATAACTCTGTATGTAGTGAGCTCCCTCTAGTGGTGTCTGTATAAATCTGTATGTAGTGAGCTCCCCCTAGTGGTGACTGTATAAATCTGTATGTAGTGAGCTCCCTCTAGTGGTGGCTGTATAAATCTGTATGCAGTGAGCTCCTCCTAGTGGTGGCTGTGTAAATCTGTATGTAGTGAGCTCCCCCTAGTGGTGGCTGTGTAAATCTGTATGTAGTGAGCTCCCTCTAGTGGTGTCTGTATAAATCTGTATGTAGTGAGCTCCCTCTAGTGGTGGCTGTATAAATCTGTATGTAGTGAGCTCCCTCTAGTGGTGACTGTATAAATCTGTATGTAGTGAGCTCCCTCTAGTGGTGGCTGTATAAATCTGTATGTAGT
Organism: Anomaloglossus baeobatrachus; assembly: GCF_048569485.1. Classification (NCBI taxonomy): domain Eukaryota; kingdom Metazoa; phylum Chordata; class Amphibia; order Anura; family Aromobatidae; genus Anomaloglossus; species Anomaloglossus baeobatrachus. The sequence goes on along the minus strand of NC_134358.1, from coordinate 564,431,425 downwards.
GAGCTCCCTCTAGTGGTGGCTGTATAAATCTGTATGTAGTGAGCTCCCTCTAGTGGTGACTGTATAAATCTGTATGTAGTGAGCTCCCTCTAGTGGTGGCTGTATAAATCTGTATGTAGTGAGCTCCCTCTAGTGGTGGCTGTATAAATCTGTATGTAGTGAGCTCCCTCTAGTGGTGGCTGTATAAATCTGTATGTAGTGAGTTCCCCCTAGTGGTGGCTGTATAAATCTGTATGTAGTGAGCTCCCTCTAGTGGTGACTGTATAAATCTGTATGTAGTGAGCTCCCTCTAGTGGTGGATGTATAAATCTGTATGTAGTGAGCTCCCCCTAGTGTTGACTGTATAAATCTGTGTGTAGTGAGCTCCCTCTAGTGGGGGCTGTATAAATCTGTATGTAGTGAGCTCCCTCTAGTGGTGGCTGTATAAATCTGTATGTAGTGAGCTCCCTCTAGAGGTGGCTGTATAAATCTGTATGTAGTGAGTTCCCCCTAGTGGTGGCTGTATAAATCTGTATGTAGTGAGCTCCTCTATTGATGGCTGTATAAATCTGTATGTAGTGAGCTCCCCCTAGTGGTGGCTGTATAAATCTGTATGTAGTGAGCTCCCCCTAGTGTTGACTGTATAAATCTGTGTGTAGTGAGCTCCCTCTAGTGGGGGCTGTATAAATCTGTATGTAGTGAGCTCCCTCTAGTGGTGGCTGTATAAATCTGTATGTAGTGAACTACCTCTAGTGGTGACTGTATAAATCTGTATGTAGTGAGCTCCCCCTAGTGGTGACTGTATAAATCTGTATGTAGTGAGCTCCCTCTAGTGGTGTCTGTATAAATCTGTATGTAGTGATCTTCCTCTAGTGGTGGCTGTATAAATCTGTATGTAGTGATCTTCCTCTAGTGGTGGCTGTATAAATCTGTATGTAGTGAGCTCCCTCTAGTGGTGGCTGTATAAATCTGTATGTAGTGAGCTCCCTCTAGAGGTGGCTGTATAAATCTGTATGTAGTGAGCTCCCTCTAGTGGTGGATGTATAAATCTGTATGTAGTGAGCTCCCCCTAGTGTTGACTGTATAAATCTGTGTGTAGTGAGCTCCCTCTAGTGGGGGCTGTATAAATCTGTATGTAGTGAGCTCCCTCTAGTGGTGGCTGTATAAATCTGTATGTAGTGAGCTCCCCCTAGTGGTGGCTGTATAAATCTGTATGTAGTGAGTTCCCCCTAGTGGTGGCTGTATAAATCTGTATGTAGTGAGCTCCTCTATTGATGGCTGTATAAATCTGTATGTAGTGAGCTCCCTCTAGTGGTGGTGTATAAATCTGTATGTAGTGAGCTCCCTCTAGTGGTGGTGTATAAATCTGTATGTAGTGAGCTCCCTCTAGTGGTGGCTGTATAAATCTGTATGTAGTGAGCTCCCTCTAGTGGTGGCTGTATAAATCTGTATGTAGTGAGCTCCCTCTAGTGGTGGCTGTATAAATCTGTATGTAGTGAACTCCTCCTAGTGGTGGATATATAAATCTGTATGTACTGAGCTCCCTCTAGTGGTGACTGTATAAATCTGTATGTAGTGAGCTCCCTCTAGTGGTGGTTGTATAAATCTGGCTGTAGTGAGCTCCCTCTAGTGGTGGCTGTATAAATCTGTATGTAGTGAGCTCCCTCTAGTGGTGACTGTATAAATCTGTATGTAGTGAGCTCCCTCTAGTGGTGGCTGTATAAATCTGTATGTAGTGCGTTCCCCTTAGAGGGGCAAGGCAAAAGAGTAAACAGGTCAAAGTACACAATCAAAACAGTGTGGATTGAGGTAAAGGGGTTAGGCAGACGAGTAGACAAAGGAAGGTCCAAGGTCAGGCAGCAAAGTTCAGAGCAGCAAACACAAGGCACAGCCTCCATCGAGCAGAGCTGCGGCTGACAATGGTCTGTAAACAGCTATAGTACATATTAGAAATTCTGGACTTTCACAAGAAAGATTAAAGAAAGTTCTAGGAATTGTGGAATGTTTATGCTGTTCTTTTCCTTCTGACCTCCGCTATTATCAAACGTCCATTAATAGCGGTGACTATATACTGTGTGTGAAGTATATACAGACATATTGGCTTCCTGATGCCTCAGGTTAGTGAATGAGCTTTATCATAAGCCACATATCCGTCGTCTCTTATATAAACATCATGGCTCCTGACTTCTCTTACATATACATTCCCGTCGTTATTCCCGGAAGGCCGCGCACACCGATGATTATTCATATCATTAGGAGACTTTCTACAATTAGGATTTGCAGAAATGTTGAGCTGATTTGGTCTGGAAAATTAGGTTCTGTAGGTGACAACTCATGTGGACCCTTCCGATATATATGTCGCGGGCGGAGGAGGGGACACTGCACTCTCCCACTGCTCGGGTCCGGATGCGGCTGCCGCTGCTCGGTGGTGGCTCGAGCGGTGGGCCGGATCCCGGGGACTCGAGCGGCGCTCCTCACCCGTGAGTGAAAAGGGGATTTTGATTGTGGGGGTTTTGGTTATTGTCCGTGACGCCACCCACGCTTGTGGTGATATTGGTGACACCACCGCTGCTCTAGACGGGGATCCCGGGAGCGGTGACAGAGAGCAGCTTTGTTGTTAGTTCTCCCCTCCGTGGTTAGGGGGTTAGTTATCCTGGGGCCCGGTGATGGGGTAGGGATGGATGGCAGGCGAGTTACAGGGCCTGGTGAGGTGCAGGGTCGCAGGGGCAGCGCTGTGCCATACGGCACGGTGGTATTCACTCAGCCAATGATGAAGACACAGTTCTCGGTAACACACTCGGCTGGATGGACGGGTCCCACTGACGGCTGCGGTGGTTTCTGCTCCCGGCGGGTTGATGGTGACTGCCTTTCCCTGCACCTATGTACGGTAGATGGTTCCAATGGGTTCCCACCGGTAACCCGCTCCCCAGCTTGGATATGGGCTGGAGGAGCCCCTTTTGCCCGCAGGCGCTGGCCCTGAGAAACGGTTGCCTTGGCGGTGGCAGTGTCTCCCTCACTTGGTTGGACTGTTGCCTTCTGTCGGTACTTTGCTGTTGGGAAACCCAGGAGGTTCCCTTCACTAACGAATTTGGCAAATTCACGGCGACTCCTAGCCTTGCCGGGGTCCGTAAGCCCCTGCCAGATGGTGCTGGCTTCTCTTTGCGTACCGGTCCGGTACCGCCGGGCCACCGCCCGTCCACGGTCCTTACGGTAGACTCCAATCAGCCACTCCTGCAGACGGTCACCACCGTCTGCCAACCTTGCTGTCTCGCCCGGGCCACACACCCGGACGCTGTCAGTTAGTTGCTCCACTACCACTTCTCCTCCTTTCACTTTCACCTCCAAAACTAATCTGTCTGTTTTCCCGCCTCCAGGACTGTGAACTCCTCGGTGGGCGGAACCAACCGCCTGGCCCACCCCCCTGGTGTGAACATCAGCCCCTGGAGGAAGGCAACAAGGGTTTCGTGTTTGACCTCGGTGTGCCTGCTGGGAGTTTGGGGTGTGTTGATGTTGTTTTCTGTGGCCCCTGGATTGTCCAGGGCGCCACATTCCCCCTTAGTTAAATGCAGACCGTCCGCGGGCTGCCCGTCCATCACCGGTTTTATTTTCACAAATATGAAACGGTTAAACGGTAAACAGATTACATTTATAATAACATCTTCCCACATCAGGAGGTACTCTTACTTAAACGTTGCGTAACGGTTACGGCTTCCGCTCTCTCCCACCCAAGCAACCTGGCCCTGATGCTGCCCCTAAGCAAACAGGCAGCACCCCTTGACTCCAGTCCAGCACAAGTTGCCCGAGCGGGTTCTGTCCTTTCCAGGGGACCCACGTCCATGGGGAACCCCCGAAACCCCCAGAGAATCGCCACCGGTTCCGGTGGTGGCTGGGCCCCAGCCTGCTCCACTGCGGGCCCTTCCTCCAATCTGCCTCTCCGGAGGCGGTCACGGTAGAAGCCACAAGAACATTATTTACATGCCACTAGTTTGTGGTTGCCCTGCTAGTTCTCGGAGCTGTTCATAAGGAGTTCCTTATGCAAAATGGTGAAGGGGGTCCCAACGGGGACCAGTTGCCGGCAACGACCGGTTTCAAGCAGGCTGACAATCAGGTGCAAATCAGATGACTTCATCGGTAGATTATTCACTTATCATTTTCCAAAACTTTAAACACACTGGTGGTCCCAACGGGGACAAGGACAACGGTATTCCGCTGCCATCACTCCGACTCTTCTGATGAGGCGGCCCCATCCTCCGCCACCAGCATATCAAACATGCAGTGACATGCCTGCTGTGACAGGGGTGCCCAGTATCCGTCCCCTCCATTGCGCGCGGTGTAATAAACTACCGGTTCTCCCACGTAGCGGAGACATTCACTTGTCTCCTCACTTTCAGGGGTGGGCTCAGCACCGGAACTGGAGTTACTGGAGTCACTCTCACTTGTCTCTGCGTCAGGCAAGTTGCCGCCAGCTGCCGCAGCCTCCCGGCTCCCAGTATCCAGCACATCAGACTCTTCTGCGGTAGTGTGGGGCAGTAGGTCAGGTGGGTTCACGTTGAGGCGCCCCATAAGTAAGGGTAAGAGCGACGCGTGAGTCGAGACTGGGCTGGGCCCCTCAGCCGCAGTGGCCGGTCCTGTTAGGACATAGGGACGTGGGTCACCTGTTGGCTCCGTCACATCTGTTCCCATCCCGGACATCGGGGCAGTCGCAATCAGCATCTCCACCTCATTGGTCCACTGCTCCATCATAAGGCATATCTGGTTCCGCTGGCGTTGGTTAAACTCAATTATTCTGGCTTTCATCCACCCCACGGTCTTGGGCTCGGGCACAGCGCCTGGTGCCATCCTGGCCGGGGCCCCCAATACGTCTTCACTAAGGGGCTGTGATCCTGGCGGTTCCCACAGGGGTGATTCAGGCCGGCTCCGCGTGTCTGCAGCCAGTCGGTCCGCCGAGGCGGATTGGCAGGGTATCGCTACCGGCTGAATAGGTAGCGGGCCTAGTGGCGGGGCGGCAGCAGCTAACACGGGTAGTGGGGGAGGAGGCAGGGCGAGCGGGGATGGACCGGGTCCCTCGGCCGCGATGACCGACCCGCTAGGGGTACAGGGGCGTGGGTCACTCACCCTCCCTTCCAAATCCTCTTCCACCTCACGTCTCCGCATAGCCGCCACCACGTCCGCCATGTCGGTCCCCCACTCCTCCAGGAGGAGCTGCATGTGGGCTTGCAGATGGTTGTTCAGCGGGGCGGTCCGGTCTCTCAGCCACATCGCCGTGCCGGGCGCGGGGGCGTCCTCATTGGTGGTCGGACTGTGCATTTTGGCAATAAAGTCTTCCAGGAACCCAGTATCGCTGCAGAGTCCTGGCGTCTCTGCTTTTATAGCCGCGCTCACATGCGACCAGTCGCCATTTCGTCCCTCTTAGCCTCTTTCCGGCTCCTCCTCTACAGGGGCGGGGTTTTGGCCTTCGCGCCTCCACTACTCGAGGAGACGCTCGAGCGGGAATTCTTCGCGCCCAAGATGGTGGCTTCTCAAATTTTCCGACCGGACACCTCCGGCGGTAACAAGGTGCACCTCTACCAGACGGCAGAGCGGTAGGATCCTGTTCGTGACGCCAAGTTGACGCGGGCGGAAGAGGGGATGCTGCGCTCTGCCACTGCTCGGGTCCGGCTGCTGCTGCCGCTGCTCTGTGGTGGCTCAAGCAGTGGGCCGGATCCCGGGGACTCGAGCGGCGCTCCTCGCCCGTGAGTGAAAGGGGGTTTTTGATTATGGGGGTTTTGGTTATTGTCCGTGATGCCACCCACGGTTGTGGTGATATTGGTGACACCACCGCTGCTCTAGACGGGGATCCCGGGAGCGGTGACAGGGAGCAGCTTTGTTGTTCGTTCTCCCCTCCGTGGGTAGGGGTTTAGTTGTCCTGGGGCCCGGTGATGGGGTAGGGATGGATGGCAGGCGGGTTACAGGGCCTGGTGAGGTGCAGGTTCGCAGGGGCAGCGCTGTGCCGCACGGCACGGTGGTACTCACTCAGCCAATGATGAAGACACAGTTCTTGGTAAAACACACGGCTGGATGGACGGGTCCCACTGACGGCTGCGGTGGTTTCTGCTCCCGGCGGGTTGATGGTGACTGCCTTTCCCTGCACCTATGTACGGTAGATGGTTCCAATGGGTTCCCACCGGTAACCCGCTCCCCAGCTTGGATATGGGCTGGAGGAGCCCCTTTTGCCCGCAGGCGCTGGCCCTGAGAAACGGTTGCCTTGGCGGTGGCGGTGTCTCCCTCACTTGGTTGGACTGTTGCCTTCTGTCGGTACTTTGTTTTTGGGAAACCCAGGAGGTTCCCTTCACTAACGAATTTGGCAAATTCACGGCGACTCCTAGCCTTGCCGGGGTCCGTAAGCCCCTGCCAGATGGTGCTGGCTTCTCTTTGCGTACCGGTCCGGTACCGCCGGGCCATCGCCCGTCCACGGTCCTTACGGTAGACTCCAATCAGCCACTCCTGCAGACGGTCACCACCGTCTGCCAACCTTGATCCTTGCTGTCTCGCCCGGGCCACACACCCGGACGCTGTCAGTTAGTTGCTCCACTACCACTTCTCCTCCTTCCACTTTCACCTCCAAAACTAATCTGTCTGTTTTCCCGCCTCCAGGACTGTGAACTCCTCGGTGGGTGGGACCAACCGCCTGGCCCACCCCCCTGGTGTGGACATCAGTCCCTGGAGGAAGGCAACAAGGGTTTCGTGTTTGACCTCGGTGTGCCTGCTGGGAGTGTGGGGTGTGTGGGTGTTATTTTCTGTGGCCCCTGGCTTGTCCAGGGCACCATATATACATGAAGGAGCATCGTAGAGAGCTTATGTGATCGTGACTCTACGAGCCAGAGCAAAAAGCAGCAAAAAGACGAGTTCTCCCTCTGCCAAACGGGCCGAAATGTCCCATAAAGAAATAAGGAAAGCTTCTTCTTAGACACTTGTAAATTTAAAGGAGACGTCATCATTAGTATTATGAAAAAACTGTCTCCTCTTCAGCTTTAGACTCCTGCAATTAAGGACCTTTGGTCACATGACCGTGATGTCACAAAGGTCCTTAAGCAGTGTTATCATCAAGATATAAATGCTAGGAGAATAGGGGCTTCATATTATTGCCCAGTTTGCTCTCCCCTCCCCTCACACCAGTCCTGCACACCAGCCTGTCTCCCTGTCAGTTCTTTTAGACGCCTGCAATTAAGAGACCTTTGGTCACATGACTGTGAAGTCACCAAAGGTCCTTAAATCTTAAGTTTGGAATACAAATGTTGGGGTCCCTAAGAGAGTGGTGTGTACCCCTAATGCTGGTCCTGACTGTGACTGGAGCTTATTTTTTGGAGTAGTAGTATATTAAAGCATATTCCAAAAATCCTGCTAGGGCTTATCTTCGGGGAAACAGGGAACAACTACTTTACAAAGTGTTCATGCAAATCATCTGCAATGTGTAATTCAGCTCAATACAATACAATACTGATAAGTGGCCAGACAATATTGGTAAGGGGCCCGACAATACTGGTAAGGGGCCCGACAATACTGGTAAGGGGCCCGACAATACTGGTAAGGGGCCCGACAATACTGATAAGGAGCCCGACAATACTGGTAAGGGGCCCGACAATACTGATAAAGGGCCAGACAATACTGATAAGGGACCTGACAATACTGATAGGGGGCCCAACAATACTGATAAGTGGCCAGACAATATTGGTAAGGGGCCCGACAATACTGATAAGGGGCCCGACAATACTGATAAGGGACCTGACAATACTGATAAGGAGCCAGACAATACTGGTAAGAGGCCCGACAATACTGATAAAGGGCCAGACAATACTGATAAGGGGCCAGACAATACTGATAAGGGGCCCGACAATACTGTTAAGGGGCCAGACAATACTGATAAGGGGCCAGACAATACTGATAAGGGGCCAGACAATATTGGTAAGGGGCCCGACAATACTGGTAAGGGGCCCGACAATACTGGTAAGGGGCCCGACAATACTAATAAGGGGCCCGACAATACTGATAAGGGACCTGACAATACTGATAAGGGGCCAGACAATATTGGTAAGGGGCCCGACAATACTGATAAGGGGCCCGACAATACTGATAAGGGACCTGACAATACTGATAAGGAGCCAGACAATACTGGTAAGGGGCCCGACAATACTGATAAAGGGCCAGACAATACTGATAAGGGGCCAGACAATACTGGTAAGGGGCCCGACAATACTGATAAAGGGCCCGACAATACTGGTAAGGGGCCCGACAATACTGATAAGGGACCTGACAATACTGATAAGGGGCCAGACAATATTGGTAAGGGGCCCGACAATACTGATAAGGGGCCCGACAATACTGATAAGGGACCTGACAATACTGATAAGGAGCCAGACAATACTGGTAAGGGGCCCGACAATACTGATAAAGGGCCAGACAATACTGATAAGGGGCCAGACAATATTGGTAAGGGGCCCGACAATACTGATAAGTGGCCAGACAATACTGATAAGGAGCTAGACAATACTGGTAAGGGGCCCAACAATACTGATAAGGGGCCCGACAATACTGATAAGGGGCCAGACAATACTGGTAAGGAGCCCAACAATACTGATAAGGAGCCAGACAATACTGATAAAGGGACCAACAATACTGATAAGGGGCCAGACAATACTGATAAGGGACCTGACTATACTGATAAGGAGCCAGACAATACTGGTAAGGGGCCCGACAAGACTTATAAGGGGCCCGACAATACTGATAAGGGGCCCGACAATACTGATAAAGGGCCCGACAATACTGATAAGGGGCCCGACAATACTGATAAGGGGCCCGACAATACTGGTAAGGGGCCCGACAAGACTGATAAAGGGCCCAACAATACTGATAAGGGGCCAGACAATACTGATAAGGGGCCCAACAATACTGATAAAGGGCCTAACAATACTGATAAGGGGCCAGACAATACTGATAAGGGGCCCGACAATACTGATAAGGGACCTGACTATACTGATAAGGAGCCAGACAATACTGGTAAAGGGCCCGACAATACTGATAAGGGGCCCGACAATACTGGTAAGGGGCCCGACAAGACTGATAAAGGGCCCAACAATACTGATAAGGGGCCAGACAATACTGATAAGGGGCCCAACAATACTGATAAAGGGCCTAACAATACTGATAAGGGGCCAGACAATACTGATAAGGGACCTGACTATACTGATAAGGGGCCCGACAAGACTGATAAGGGGCCCGACAAGACTGATAAGGGGCCCGACAATACTGGTAAGGGGCCCGACAAGACTGATAAAGGGCCCAACAATACTGATAAGGGGCCAGACAATATTGGTAAGGGGCCCGACAATACTAATAAGGGGCCCGACAATACTGATAAGGGGCCCGACAATACTGATAAGGGGCCAGACAATACTGGTAAGGGGCCCAACAATACTGATAAAGGGCCCAACAATACTGATAAGGGGCCCAACAATACTGATAAGGGGCCCGACAATACTGATAAGGGGCCCGACAATACTGGTAAGTGACCTGACACTACTGATAAGGAGCCAGACCATACCGATAAGGGGCCCGACAATACCGGTAAGGGGCCCGACAATACCGGTAAGGGGCCCGACAATACTGGTAAGGGGCCCGACAATACTGGTAAGGGGCCCGACAATACTGATAAGGGGCCCGACAATACTGATAAGGGGCCAGACAATACTGATAAGGGGCCAGACAATACTGGTAAGGGGCCCGACAATACTGATAAGGGGCCCGACAATACTGATAAGGATCTAGACAATACTGGTAAGGGGCCCGACAAGACTGATAAGGGGCCCGACAATACTGATAAGGAGCTAGACAATACTGGTAAGGGGCCCGACAATACTGGTAAGGGGCCCGACAATACTGATAAGGGGCCCGACAATACTGATAAGGATCTAGACAATACTGGTAAGGGGCCCGACAATACTGATAAGGGGCCCGACAATACTGATAAGGATCTAGACAATACTGGTAAGGGGCCCGACAATACTGGTAAGGGGCCCGACAATACTGGTAAGGGGCCCGACAATACTGATAAGGGGCCCGACAATACTGATAAGGGGCCCGACAATACTGATAAGGGGCCAGACAATACTGGTAAGGGGCCCAACAATACTGATAAGGGATCTGACAATACTGATAAGGAGCCAGACAATACTGGTAAGGGGCCCGACAAGACTGATAAGGGGCCCGACAATACTGGTAAGGGGCCCGACAATACTGATAAGGAGCCCGATAATACTGGTAAGGGGCCCGACAATACTGATAAGGGGCCCGACAATACTGATAAGGAGCCCAACAATACTGGTAAGGGACCAGACAATACTGATAAGGGGCCTGACAATACTGATAAGGGGTCCAACAATACTGATAAGGGGCCAGACAATACTGGTAAGGGGCTCGACAATACTAATAAAGAGCCTGACAATACTGGTAAGGGGCCCAACAATACTGGTAAGGGGCCCAACAATACTGATAAGGGGCCCGACAATTCTGATAAAGGGCCTGACAATACTGGTAAGGGGCCCAACAATACTGATAAGGGGCCCGACAATACTGATAAGGGGCCCGACAATACTGATAAGGGGCCCGACAATACTATTAAGGGGCCCAACATTACTGATAAGGGGCCCGGAAGATCTTTGCCATGAGGAAAGATTTAAAAAAAAATTACTGATATTTAGTTTTCATAACATAAGTCTAAGTCGGACATGATTAAATTGTTCTAGTACATAAATGGCCGGAAAAAAAAATGATGTTCAAAATCTGTTTAATGTAAAACCCCCTCAAGGGGGAGCTCTCTCTATTTGGAGAAAGACAGGTTCAATCTCCAGAAGATACAAGACTTCATTACTATAAGAGCTATTAATCTGTGGAATAGTCGACATTAACAGCCAGTCAGTCAGTGGATGGTTTCATAAAAGGCTGAGTACACAGTACATTCCCCCCACACACAGTATGATGTCCCCACAGTATATTCCCCTCACACACAGTATAATGTCCCCACAGTACATTCCCCCCACACACAGTATGATGTCCCCACAGTACATTCCCCCACACACAGTATGATGTCCCCACAGTACATTCACCCCACACACAGTATGATGTCCCCACAGTACATTCCCCCACACACAGTATGATGTCCTCACAGTACATTCCCCCACACACAGTATGATGTCCCCACAGTACATTCCCCCCACACACAGTATGATGTCCTCACAGTACATTCCCCCCACACACAGTATGATGTCTCCACAGTACATTCCCCCACACACAGTATGATGTCTCCACAGTACATTCCCCCCCACACAGTATGATGTCCTCACAGTACATTCCCCCACACACAGTATGATGTCTCCACAGTACATTCCCCCCACACACAGTATGATGTCTCCACAGTACATTCCCCCCACACACAGTATGATGTCTCCACAGTACATTCCCCCCACACACAGTATGATGTCTCCACAGTACATTCCCCCCACACACAGTATGATGTCTCCACAGTACATTCCCCCACACACAGTATGATGTCCTCACAGTACATTCCCCCACACACAGTATGATGTCTCCACAGTACATTCCCCCCACACACAGTATGATGTCTCCACAGTACATTCCCCCCACACACAGTATAATGTTCCCACAGTACATTCCCCCTACACACAGTATGATGTCCCCACAGTACATTCCCCCACACCCAGTATGATGTCCTCACAGTACATTCCCCCCACACACAGTATGATGTCCTCACAGTACATTCCCCCACACACAGTATGAGGTCCTCATAGTACATTCACCCCACACACAGTATGATGTCCTCACAGTACATTCCCCCACACACAGTATGATGTCCCCACAGTACATTCCCCCCCACACACAGTATGATGTCCCCACAGTACATTCCCCTACACACAGTATGATGTCCCCACAGTACATTCCCCCACACACAGTATGATGTCCCGACAGTACATTCCCCACACACACAGTATGATGTCCCCACAGTACATTTCCCCGACACACAGTATGATGTCCTCACAGTACATTCCCTCCACACACAGTATGATGTCCTCACAGTACATTCCCTCCACACACAGTATGATATCCCCACAGTACATTCCCCCACACACAGTATGATGTCCTCACAGTACATTCCCCCACACACAGTATGAGGCCCTCATAGTACATTCACCCCACACACAGTATGATGTCCTCACAGTACATTCCCCCACACACAGTATGATGTCCTCACAGTACATTCCCCCATACACAGTATGATGTCCCCACAGTACATTCCCCCCACACACAGTATGATGTCCCCACAGTTCATTCCCTCACACACAGTATGATGTCCCCACAGTACATTCCCCTACAAACAGTATGATGTCCCCACAGTACATTCCCCCACACACAGTATGATGTCCCCATAGTACATTCCCCCCACACACAGTATGATGTCCCCACAGTACATTCCCCCACACACAGTATGATGTCCTCACAGTACATTCCCCCCACACACAGTATGATGTCCTCACAGTAAATTCCCCCACACACAGTATGATGTCCCCATAGTACATTCCCCCCACACACAGTATGATGTCCCCACAGTACATTCCCCCACACACAGTATGATGTCCTCACAGTACATTCCCCCCACACACAGTATGATGTCCTCACAGTAAATTCCCCCACACACAGTATGATGTCCCCACAGTACATTCCCCCACACACAGTATGATGTCCTCACAGTACATTCCCCCCACACACAGTATGATGTCCTCACAGTACATTCCCCCACACACAGTATGATGTCCCCATAGTACATTCCCCCCACACACAGTATGATGTCCCCACAGTACATTCCCCCACACACAGTATGATGTCCTCACAGTACATTCCCCCCACACACAGTATGATGTCCTCACAGTAAATTCCCCCACACACAGTATGATGTCCTCACAGTACATTCCCCCCACACACAGTATGAGGTCCTCATAGTACATTCACCCCACACACAGTATGATGTCCTCACAGTACATTCCCCCACACACAGTATGATGTCCCCACAGTACATTCCCCCACACACAGTATGATGTCCCCACAGTACATTCCCCCACACACAGTATGATGTCCCCACAGTACATTCCCTCACACACAGTATGATGTCCCCACAGTACATTACCTCCACACACAGTATGATGTCCCCACAGTACATTACCTCCACACACAGTATGATGTCCCCACAGTACATTCCCCCACACACAGTATGATGTCCCCACAGTACATTCCCCCACACACAGTATTATGTCCTCACAGTACATTCACCCCACACACAGTATGATGTCCTCACAGTACATTCCCCCACACACAGTATGATGTCCCCACAGTACATTCCCCCCACACACAGAATGATGTCCTCACAGTACATTCCCCCACACACAGTATGATGTCCCCACAGTACATTCCCCCACACACAGTATGATGTCCTCACAGTACATTCCCCCCACACACAGTATGATGTCCTCACAGTACATTCCCCCACACACAGTATGATGTCCTCACAGTACATTTCCCCCACACACAGTATGATGTCCTCACAGTACATTCCCCCCACACACAGTATGATGTCCTCACAGTACATTCACCCCACACACAGTATGATGTCTCCACAGTACATTCACCCCACACACAGTATGATGTCTCCACAGTACATTTCCCCCACACACAGTATGATGTCTCCACAGTACATTTCCCCCACACACAGTATGATGTCTCCACAGTACATTCCCCCACACACAGTATGATGTCTCCACAGTACATTCCCCCACACACAGTATGATGTCCTCACAGTACATTCCCCCACACACAGTATGATGTCTCCACAGTACATTCCCCACACACAGTATGATGTCCTCACAGTACATTCCCCCACACACAGTATGATGTCCTCACAGTACATTCCCCCACACACAGTATGATGTCTCCACAGTACATTCCCCAAAGCCTTTAACTGTGTTGATTACCAGAAATTTTGGAATACCATAAAGGATCTGAGTGTGCCAAACAATCTGATCAACCTTATAAGGAACCTTTACGTTGACCAAGAAGAAACAGTCTGAATGGCACACGGTAACTTAGCATGGTTGAAAGTAGAGCGAGGTGTCACCATTTCTCTCCAATTTATATGCACAAGCTATTTTCTGGGAGGCTGTACTTACCAAAAATGAAGAAGCAATCAAAATTGCTGTACGAATCATCAACAATCTTTAATACGCAGATGATACAAAATTGATAGCAACAAGCATAGATGGAATGAAGGACTTATGGAGTGACTCCTACTCAACACAAAGAAGACAAAGATATTGACTACTGCCAGGTACGACCAGGACACGTCTGAGATGCACGGCGACTAACTGAAAGTTGTAAAGGTCTTCAATCTACTTGGTTCATGGATCACTCAAGATGGAGCAACAACATCGGAAGTCGAAAGGACAATAGCTGTGTGCAAATGAACAATAAAGTCACTGGACAAGGTCCTCAAAAGGAGGAACATTTCACTGGTGATGAAGGCACGACTTGTACATAGTCTGGTCTCTGCTTGTACATAGTCTGGTCTTTTCTGTAGTCCCATATGGATGCGAAAACTGGACAATAAAGAAACAAGACAGAAGAAGAATCAACACCTTCAAAATGTGGTGCTGGAGAAGGATGTTATCAATACCATGGATGGCAAGAACAACAAGCAAATCAATTTTGGAACAAATCAAGCCAGACATGTCACTCAAAGCAAGAATCACCAAGCTATGAGACACATTGTACGAAAAGAGCGATTACTGGAGAAGAACCTCATGGTGGGAAGAATGTAAGGACCAGGGCGAAGAGGAAGACCAATGGCTTGGTACTATCAAGAATATGGTGGAGAAGACCCTGGTGGACGTATCTAGACGGAGAAGACAGTGATGAACCCATATAAGCTGCACAAGATCGCTCTTCCTACGCAGTGCTCATCCATCAAGTTGCCATGGCTGTTGAAAAAAGAAAGATGGTATCAGAACGTGGTCCAAGCCCCGGCTCCATGGAGTTACAGATATCAGATGTATAGAATTCTGCATTAAACATCTGAAGTCTCTATTCCGTGTCTACGGCCTCGGACACAGATCCATCTCTAAGCTCTACTGCTCCACCGGCCTCCTGGGATAGGAACTGTTCAGTGTTTGCTCTGTGAGCGGCAACAACAAGCCACACTACAACATACAGTTAGGTCCAGAAATATTTGGACAGTGACACAAGTTTTGTTATTTTAGCTGTTTACAAAAACATGTTCAGAAATACAATTATATATATAATATGGGCTGAAAGTGCACACTCCCAGCTGCAATATGAGAGTTTTCACATCCAAATCGGAGAAAGGGTTTAGGAATCATAGCTCTGTAATGCATAGCCTCCTCTTTTTCAAGGGACCAAAAGTAATTGGACAAGGGACTCTAAGGGCTGCAATTAACTCTGAAGGCGTCTCCCTCGTTAACCTGTAATCAATGAAGTAGTTAAAAGGTCTGGGGTTGATTACAGGTGTGTGGTTTTGCATTTGGAAGCTGTTGCTGTGACCAGACAACATGCGGTCTAAGGAACTCTCAATTGAGGTGAAGCAGAACATCCTGAGGCTGAAAAAAAAGAAAAAAAACCATCAGAGAGATAGCAGACATGCTTGGAGTAGCAAAATCAACAGTCAGGTACATTCTGAGAAAAAAGGAATTGACTGGTGAGCTTGGGAACTCAAAAAGGCCTGGGCGTCCACGGATGACAACAGTGGTGGATGATCGCCGCATACTTTCTTTGGTGAAGAAGAACCCGTTCACAACATCAACTGAAGTCCAGAACACTCTCAGTGAAGTAGGTGTATCTGTCTCTAAGTCAACAGTAAAGAGAAGACTCCATGAAAGTAAATACAAAGGGTTCACATCTAGATGCAAACCATTCATCAATTCCAAAAATAGACAGGCCAGAGTTAAATTTGCTGAAAAACACCTCATGAAGCCAGCTCAGTTCTGGAAAAGTATTCTCTGGACAGATGAGACCAAGATCAACCTGTACCAGAATGATGGGAAGAAAAAAGTTTGGAGAAGAAAGGGAACGGCACATGATCCAAGGCACACCACATCCTCTGTAAAACATGGTGGAGGCAACGTGATGGCATGGGCATGCATGGCTTTCAATGGCACTGGGTCACTTGTGTTTATTGATGACATAACAGCAGACAAGAGTAGCCGGATGAATTCTGAAGTGTACCGGGATATACTTTCAGCCCAGATTCAGCCAAATGCCGCAAAGTTGATCGGACGGCGCTTCATAGTACAGATGGACAATGACCCCAAGCATACAGCCAAAGCTACCCAGGAGTTCATGAGTGCAAAAAAGTGGAACATTCTGCAATGGCCAAGTCAATCACCAGATCTTAACCCAATTGAGCATGCATTTCACTTGCTCAAATCCAGACTTAAGACGGAAAGACCCACAAACAAGCAAGACCTGAAGGCTGCGGCTGTAAAGGCCAGGCAAAGCATTAAGAAGGAGGAAACCCAGCGTTTGGTGATGTCCATGGGTTCCAGACTTAAGGCAGTGATTGCCTCCAAAGGATTCGCAACAAAATATTGAAAATAAAAATATTTTGTTTGGGTTTGGTTTATTTGTCCAATTACTTTTGACCTCCTAAAATGTGGAGTGTTTGTAAAGAAATGTGACAATTCCTACAATTTCTATCAGATATTTTTGTTCAAACCTTCAAATTAAACGTTACAATCTGCACTTGAATTCTGTTGTAGAGGTTTCATTTCAAATCCAATGTGGTGGCATGCAGAGCCCAACTCGCGAAAATTGTGTCACTGTCCAAAGATTTCTGGACCTAACTGTACACCGTATACACCGTATACACAGTATACACAGTGCTGAACCTGAGGAGATCAGGACGAGGACATCACATCCATCTATTATAACAGGCTCCATAGTCTCATTATACAAAGAAAACCAATCATATATCTATAAGGTATCGTATAATAACTGGAAATTAGGATAATAAGTATACAGCGAAACGAGAACAAAAGTCAGAGATGTGGGACATAACAGCAACTCTAAACAGCCCCTGCCTCTACAACCGCCGGACAGATTTCAAGCAAATAAATAATTTGTCAAGATTTATTACATCAGCACTAATTAAGGCCTGCGTCACACATCCGTGCCCCCAGTACGTGTTTGGTATGTTTTTGCACGTACCGGCGGCGCGGAGACACGTTGACCAATGTTACTCTATGGTAGAAAGCACACACACGTAAAAACACACGGAACGTGTGTCCGTGTCGTTAGTACGTGTGTGCGTTTTCCCACACGGCCGACATGTCCGTTTTTGGCCGTCAACACGCAGGCACGGACACGCTAAAGTCAATGGGTCCGTGCCTGCACGGATGGCACACGTAGCATGTCAGTGTGCTACACGTACCGTCCGTGTGCGTTTTTAAACGAGCGATGTTGGGGTTTTTGTTTTTTTTTGTTAAATGTCAGTCTACTTACCTTTTTTCTGCTGTTCTCAGTCATCATCCCTTTTACGCTTGGTCTGTATCTTCCCCCGTCGCATACTCACCGATCCCCGATCACCAGCGCGGCGAACAACAGCTGTGCCAAAGATATGCGGCTTCAATTAATTTGAAGAAGCCGGCCGCTCATTATTCAATCTACTATTCCCTGCTTCCCCCGCCCACCGGCTCCTATGATTGGTTGCAGTTAGACACGCCCACACGCTGAGTGACAGCTGGCTCACTGCAACCAATCTCAGCCACCGGTGGGCGGGTCTACACTGTGCAGTAAAATAAATAAATAGTTAATTAAAAAAAACGATGTGCGGTTCCCCCCAATTTTGATACCAGCCAGGGTAAAGCCATACGGCTGAAGGCTGGTATTCTCAGGATGGGGAGCTCCACATTATGGGGAGCCCCCCAGCCTAACAATATCAGCCAGCAGCCGCCCAGAATTGCCGCATACATTAGATGCGACCGTTCCGGAACTGTACCCGGCTCATCCCGAATTGCCCCGGTGCGTTGGCAATCGAGGTAATAAGGAGTTAATGGCAGCAGCCCATAGCTGCCACTAAGTCCTAGATTAATCATGGCAGGCGTCTCCCCGAGATACCTTCCATGAGTAATCTGTAAGTTACAGTAAATAAACACATACACCCAAAAAAATCCTTTATTTGCAATAATAAACATTAAAAATACCCTCGCTCACCACTTTATTAAGCCCCAAAAACCCATCCATGTCCAGTGTAATCCATGGAGGTCAAGCGTCGCTTCCAGCTCTGCTACATGAAGGTGACAGGAGCTGCAGAAGAACACCGCCGCTCCTGACAGCTCCACGCAGCAACTGAGGTGAGTAGCGTGATCAGCGATGACGTCACTCAAGTAACTCGCGGCCACCGCTGGATCCTCCAACTGTGACAGCAAGTCGCCCGAGTGACAGTGATGAAGTCACAGGTGAGTTGCGGTCTCGGGGGGAGGATCCAGCTAGCCGCGGGTAGCCTGACTGACGGCAGCGCTAATCGCGCTGCTCACTTGAGTCACTCAGAGGATTACCGGTCACTGGTGAGTCCTTCACGGGTGACCGCTAATCAGTACGCGACACCCAGACAGAGCCGCGGGGTGACAATGAAGTCGGGTGAGTTCATTCTCATTGCGCAACTCTGTCTGCTGTCTGCCGACATGTATCAACGACATTGTGCATCACACACGGATCATTTCACACGGACGTTACACGTACGCATACACAGACATTCCACACGCACACACGGCAAGCATACGCCATCACACGGATGTCACACGTACCGGAGAAACGCCCATAAAAACCGGAACACAGACCCGAAAAACGGAAGGGGAGACACGTACGTTTTTTATGCAGAAGTGTGTTTTAGGCCTAAAGCAATGCGGCCCACATGGACAAGAAAAAACCCATAATATAATACTGCTCCTATGTACAAGAATATAACTACTATAATACTGCTCCTATGTACAAGAATATATACTGCTCCTATATACAAGAATATAACTACTATAATACTGCCCCTATGTACAAGAATATAACTACTATAACACTGCCCCCTATGTACAAGAATATAACTACTATAATACTGCCCCTATGTACAAGAATATAACTACTATAATACTGCCCCTATGTACAAGAATATAACTACTATAATACTGCCCCTATGTACAAGAATATAACTACTATAATACTGCTCCTATATGCAATAATATAACTACTATAATACTGCTCCTATGTACAAGAAAATAACTACTATAAAACTGCCCCCTATGTACAAGAATATAACTGCTATAATACTGCTCCCTATGTACAAGAATATAACTACTATAATACTGCCCCTATGTACAAGAATATAACTACTATAATACTGCCCCTATGTACAAGAATATAACTACTATAATACTGCCCCTATGTACAAGAATATAACTACTATAATACTGCCCCTATGTACAAGAATATAACTACTATAATACTGCCCCTATGTACAAGAATATAACTACTATAATACTGCCCCTATGTATAAGAATATAACTACTATAATACTGCCCCTATGTACAAGAATATAACTACTATAATACTGCTCCCTATATACAAGAATATAACTACTATAATACTGCCCCTATATACAAGAATATAACTACTATAATACTGCTCCTATGTACAAGAATATAACTACTATAATACTGCTCCTATATGCAATAATATAACTACTATAATACTGCCCCTATGTACAAGAATATAACTACTATAATACTGCCCCTATGTACAAGAATATAACTACTATAATACTGCCCCCTATGTACAAGAATATAACTACTATAATACTGCTCCTATGTACAAGAATATAACTACTATAATACTTTTCCTATATACAAGAATATAACTACTATAATACTGCTCCCTATGTACAAGAATATAACTACTATAATATTGCCCCCTATGTACAAGAATATAACTACTATAATACTGCCCCC
Organism: Anomaloglossus baeobatrachus; assembly: GCF_048569485.1. Classification (NCBI taxonomy): domain Eukaryota; kingdom Metazoa; phylum Chordata; class Amphibia; order Anura; family Aromobatidae; genus Anomaloglossus; species Anomaloglossus baeobatrachus. Next base: position 564,411,341 of record NC_134358.1, on the reverse strand, counting down.
CTATGTACAAGAATATAACTACTATAATACTGCCCCCTATGTACAAGAATATAACTACTATAATACTGCTCCCTATGTACAAGAATATAACTACTATAATACTGCCCCTATGTATAAGAACATAACTACTATAACACTGCCCCCTATTTACAAGAATATAACTACTATAATACTACCCCTATGTACAAGAATATAACTACTATAATACTGCTCCTATATGCAATAATATAACTACTATAATACTGCCCCTATATACAAGAATATAACTACTATAATACTGCCCCTATGTACAAGAATATAACTACTATAATACTGCCCCCTATGTACAAGACTATAACTACTATAATACTGCCCCTATGTACAAGAATATAACTACTATAATACTGCTCCTATGTACAAGAATATAACTACTATAATACTTTTCCTATATACAAGAATATAACTACTATAATACTGCTCCCTATGTACAAGAATATAACTACTATAATATTGCCCCCTATGTACAAGAATATAACTACTATAATACTGCCCCCCTATGTACAAGAATATAACTACTATAATACTGCCCCTATGTACAAGAATATGACTACTATAATACTGCCCCCTATGTACAAGAATATATTTACTATAATACTGCCCCCTATGTATAAGAATATAACTACTATAATACTGCCCCCTATGTATAAGAATATAACTACTATAATACTGCCCCCTATGTATAAGAATATAACTACTATAATACTGCCTCTATGTACAAGAATATAACTGCTATAATACTGCTCCTATGTAGAAGAATATAACTACTATAATACTTCCCCTATGTACAAGAATATAACTACTATAATACTTTTCCTATGTACAAGAATATAACTGCTATAATACTGCCCCTATGTACAAGAATATAACTGCTATAATACTGCCCCTATGTACAAGAATATAACTGCTATAATACTGCCCCTATGTACAAGAATATAACTACTATAATACTGCCCCTATGTACAAGAATATAACTACTATAATACTGCTCCTATGTAGAAGAATATAACTACTATAATACTTCCCCTATGTACAAGAATATAACTACTATAATACTTTTCCTATGTGCAAGAATATAACTGCTATAATACTGCCCCTATGTACAAGAATATAACTGCTATAATACTGCCCCTATGTACAAGAATATAACTACTATAATACTGCTCCTATGTAGAAGAATATAACTACTATAATACTGCCCCTATGTACAAGAATATAACTGCTATAATACTGCCCCTATGTACAAGAATATAACTACTATAATACTGCCCCTATGTACAAGAATATAACTACTATAATACTGCTCCTATGTAGAAGAATATAACTACTATAATACTTCCCCTATGTACAAGAATATAACTACTATAATACTGCCCCTATGTACAAGAATATAACTACTATAATACTGCCCCCTATGTAGAAGAATATAACTGCTATAATACTGCTCCCTATGTACAAGAATATAACTACTATAATACTTCCCCTATGTACAAGAATATAACTACTATAATACTGCCCCCTATGTACAAGAATATAACTACTATAATACTGCTCCTATGTACAAGAATATAACTACTATAATACTGCTCCCTATGTACAAGAATATAACTACTATAATACTGCCCCTATGTACAAGAATATAACTACTATAATACTTCCCCTATGTACAAGAATATAACTACTATAATACTGCCCCCTATGTACAAGAATATAACTACTATAATACTGCCCCCTATGTACAAGAATATAACTACTATAATACTGCTCCTATGTACAAGAATATAACTACTATAATACTGCCCCCTATGTACAAGAATATAACTACTATAATACTGCCCCCTATGTACAAGAATATAACTACTATAATACTGCCCCCATCCCTCCAGGAATATAACATTATTATTGGTTCACCTGGTTGTGCAAAATACTTATTGTGGAGAATATATGTCCTAATAGTTTTTGACATTAGATGAATATATACAGACTGTATTTATATTTATTTTTTATATATTTATTATTTATGGAGCTTTGTTTGGTGAAATGAATAAGATATTTCTTACAAGACAATCATTGTTCTCATTGATGTAAAATTAACATTAAATTGGACGTGAAATTATCAATTTGATGTAAGAAGAGGAAATGAATGACAATTTTATTAGGAGAATAAGTCATTTTCTGCTCTTCATAGTAAACAGGAAAATGAGGCTGTAATTAATGTTGGGTGATTATAGAGGACAAGGGTGGGAGCTTCTTGCAGACGTGACCTTGCAGAAGAGCAGTAGATGCCGACCTCTTGCTGCTTTTCTTACCATGATCCCCCTTTGGTTTCCAGACTTTACGCTCCGGCCATATTCAGCCGCTCAGGACCCACCGGACCCTAAAGGAATAATTTCGGACCGACTCATTGACGATAAGGAAAGTTTGCCAGTAACTGTTACACAGGATATTTCTAGCAACGTCTGTGAATGTATTGAGTTGTTGAGCACAAATGGTAGATTCCGGGGATCTTGTTGCCGTCCTTCTTCTTCCTCTTCTTCTTCCTCCGGTGCGGAGCAGCATTTTAAACGGAAAGTTGAATTGCGTAACGATTGCGTGAGGTCGGGTCCTACAAGACGCCGGGTGTTTTCTTTCGGATATAGCTACATTTCTAGATCAGAATTGGTGGTGGGAGACGCATATGTTTATAAGGGTTATCCAATGACACATTTTATTTATAGAATCTAATTAACTTCCTAAATAATAACTGCGGTAACTTCTGACATCGGAGACTCTAAACCTTCCCAAGAAATGGATCACTGTCATTATTATCATCTTTAAATGTTCTCTAAAAATAAAATCTGATTCTTTCCTAATTCCTGACTTGACTTCCTTCCCACAGGCATTTCTGTCTTACTTCCCGTCATTCTTTCTTCCTTCCCGGCATCCTTTCTTCTCTCCTTCCGTGCATCCCTTTCTTCTTGATCCCTTTTTGTCACCATACTTTTTTCCTGCCATTTTTCTTCCATCCTTCATTTTTTCCCACCATCCTTTGTTCCCTCCTTCCTTCCATCCCTTATTTTTCCCCTTCTTCCTGCATTCTTGCATCCCTTCATTCTTTCTTCCTACCATACTTTCTTTCTTTCTTCCCAACATCTTTTCTTTTTTCCTTCCTTCCTTCCTTATTCCTTCCTTATTCCTTCCTTCCTTATTCCTTCCTTCCCATCATCTTTTCTTTTTTTCCTTCCTTCCTTCCTTATTCCTTCTTTCCTTCCTTCCTTCCTTCCCAACCTGCTTTCTTCCTTTCCTTCTTTGCACCATCCTTTCTTCCTGACATCTTTTCTTCCTTCCATCCAGTAGCCTTACCACAATCCTTTCTTTTTTCCTTCCCACTGTTCTTTCTTCCTACTATTTCACCATCCTTTCTTTCTTCTTCCTGCCTTTTTTCTTTCCCACCATTATTTCTTCTTTCTTTCCTACCATCTTTTCTTCCTTCCTTTCTGCCAGCGTTTCTTTTTGCCAGCCTTTCTTGATTCTTTCCTATCATCCTTTCTTTCTTCCTTTCCGCCAGCCTTTCTTCCTTCCTGCTATCCTTTCTTCCTTTCTTTCTTCCTTCCCCCTATCCTTTCTTCCTACTTTCCCACTATTCTTCTTTGTTTCTTTCCTTCCTTTCTTCCTGCCTTTTATTCTTCCTTCCCAACATATTTTCTTCTTTCTTTCTTTCTTTCTTTCTTTCTTTCTTTCTTTCTTTCTTTCTTTCTTTCTTTCTTTCTTTCTTTTTCTTTCATTCCATCCTTCCCTCCCTTTCTTCCTTCCTTCTGTCCTTTTTTGCTTCCTTCCTTCTAACCCTTCTTTCTTGCTCCCTTACAACCATCCTTTCTTCCCTCCCCGCCATCCTTTCTTCTTTCTTTCCTGCCATCTTTTCTTCCTGCCAGCCTCACTTTCTTCCTTCTCAATATCTTTCTTTCCTTGCGTCCTTCCTGCCAGCCTTTCTTCCTTCCTTTTCTCCCTCCTTCCTTTCTTCCTTCCTTTCCATTATCTTTTATTTTTTCCTTCCTTCCTTCCCAACCTACTTTCTTCCTTTCCTTTTTCCCACCATCCTTTCATCCTGCCATCTTTTCTTCTTTCCATCCAGTAGCCTTACCACAATCCTTTCTTTCTTCCTTCCCACTGTTCTTTCTTCCTACTTTCTCACCATCTTTTCATTCTTCCTTCCTGCCTTTTTTCTTTCCCACCATTATTTCTTCTTTCTTTCCTACCATCTCCTTCCTTCCTTTCTGCCAGCGTTTCTTTTTGCCAGCCTTTCCTGATTCTTTTCTTCTTTCTTTCCGTCTCTTTCTTTCTTTCCTTCATTCCTTCCTTCCCTCCCTTTCTTTCTTCCATCCTTTTTTGCTTCCTTCCTCCTAACCCTTCTTTCTTCCTCCATTCCAACCATCCTTTCTTCCCTCCCGCCATCCTTTCTTCTTTCTTTCCTGCCATCTTTTCTTCCTGTCAGCTTAACTTTCATCCTTCCCAATATCTTTCTTTCCTTCTGTCCTTCCTTCCTGACAGCCTTTCTTCCTTCCTTTCCTCCCTCCTTCCTTTCCTCCCTCCTTCCTTTCTTCCTTCCTTCCTCCCTCCTTTCTTCCTTTCTTTCTTCCTTCCTTCATCCCTCCTTTCTTCCTTTCTTTCTTCCTTCCTTCCTTTCTTCCTTCCATTCTTCCTTCTTTCCATTCTTCCTTTCTTCCTTCCTTCCTTCCTTTCTTTCTTCCTTCCTTCCATCCTTTCTTCCTTCCTTCCTTTCTTCCTTTCTTCCTTCCTTTCTTCCTTCCTTCCTTTCTTCCTTCCTTCCTTTCTTCCCTCCTTTCTTCCTTTCTTCCCTCCTTTCTTCCTTCCTTTCTTCCTTCCTTCCTTTCTTCCTTCCTTTCTTTCTTTCTTTCTTTCTTTCTTCCTTCCTTCCCTTCTTTCTTCCTTCCTTCCTTCCCTCCTTTCTTCCTTCCTTCCTTCCTTCCTTCCTTCCCTTTCTTCCTTTCTTCCTTCCTTCCTTCCTTCCCTTTCTTCCTTCCTTCCCTTTCTTCCTTCCTTCCCTTCCTTTCTTCCTTTCTTCCTTTCTTCCTTCCTTCCCTTTCTTCCTTCCTTCCTTCCCTTTCTTCCTTCCTTCCCTTCCTTCCTTCCTTCCTTCCTTCCTTTCTTCCTTCCTTCCTTTCTTCCTTCCTTTCTTCCTTCCTTCCCTTTCTTCCTTTCTTCCTTCCTTCCTTCCTTCCTTCCCTTTCTTCCTTCCTTCCCTTTCTTCCTTCCTTCCCTTTCTTCCTTTCTTCCTTTCTTCCTTTCTTCCTTCCTTCCTTCCCTTTCTTCCTTCCTTCCCTTTCTTCCTTCCTTCCCTTTCTTCATTCCTTCCCTTTCTTCCTTTCTTCCTTTCTTCCTTTCTTCCTTTCTTCCTTCCTTCCCTTTCTTCCTTCCTTCCCTTTCTTCCTTCCCTCCTTTCTTCCTTCCTTCCTTTCTTCCTTCCTTTCTTCCTTCCTTTCTTCCTTCCTTCCCTTTCTTCCTTTCTTCCTTTCTTTCTTCCTTCCTTCCCTTCCCTTCCTTCCCTTTCTTCCTTCCTTCCTTCCTTTCTTCCTTCCTTTCTTCCTTCCTTTCTTCCTTTCTTCCTTCCTTCCTTCCCTTTCTTCCTTTCTTCCTTTCTTCCTTCCTTCCCTTTCTTCCTTCCCTTTCTTCCTTCCCTTCCCTTCCTTCCCTTTCTTCCTTCCTTCCTTCCCTTTCTTCCTTTCTTCCTTTCTTCCTTCCTTCCCTTTCTTCCTTCCGTCCCTCCTTCCTTCCTTCCTTCCTTCCTCTTGATTGGAGAGTTGGCTGCAGAATATAGTTGATTTCCATGGAGAGTGTACGCCCTTACTGTCGTCAGTAATAGTGTACATTCCATGGACTCCACATTCTCGGAAGTTCTGGAGGTTCAAAGTGTTTAGTCGAAAATTCTCAAAAGTAAAAATAAAATAGAAGACACCAAGTAAAGCTCCCAAGCATCAAATGAGAAGGATCAGGATCTTCTAGGTTTGTGAGAAGAGACTGGGCAAATCCTGTCCTGTCCCGTCACGACGTAGGAGGGTCTCTGTGGTGCAATTCTTGGCTCTTCGTGAGGAGCTTCAGCTGGTGATGGAAATATAGTCAGTGCCCCCGACAGTGACCGTCACCGCGACCTCCCACCGTGACCCGGCCTCATAAAAGATCTGGGGACTCAATGGTTGTGCAGCCATTTTCTTAATGTGGTGGAAAATCTTCCCAAGAGAACGCAGGGAGGAGTATCAAGAAATGGAGAGGGCCCAGCACCGTCTTTACGGCTACGGTCTGGACAAGTATCCAGGGTGCACATAGTTTTGGTCCTATAGTGCGGTGAAAAATAAGGCTGTGTATTTGTACAAAGGCTGGATTCCGTGAAACAGACAGAACAAGGCCCCCTCGTGCTCCGCTCGCCCCTCCACTCGTGCTCCGCTCGCCCCTCCACTCGTGCTCCGCTCGCCCCTCCACTCGTGCTCCGCTCGCCCCTCCACTCGTGCTCCGCTCGCCCCTCCACTCGTGCTCCGCTCGCCCCTCCACTCGTGCTCCGCTCGCCCCTCCACTCGTGCTCCGCTCGCCCCTCCACTCGTGCTCCGCTCGCCCCTCCATGGTTCATCATTCATCGTTTTCTTAGAATCCTGTCTTCTTGGAATCTCGCTAATTGGCTTTCCTTTTATAATAGCGATTTCTCAGGATGAGGGACCAGAGACAGGTGCGGAGGGCGAGGAGGTCACGAAGAAAACCCTCCGCTCCTTGTACCATAATTGGTGGGGGAGAATGTTTTAGGTTGTATTAGTTTATTGAATAAATGTTGACACGGTGTGTATACTTTTGCAAACTCCTAATTGCATCACTATACTTAAATTAACCTTTTCACATGCCGTGAGGTTAATTAATGAAACGGCTTTGACTATAGCCTTAAGTTAAAATCTCCAATCGTTTTGTGTACGCAGCTCCCATGCACACCTATGTGTAGATTTGGTTGTAGTCTGGCGCTCCGCTCCCCCTCCTAATAATTAAATGTGTTTATTAACAGCAGTGCCGTCCCCCCGTGCCATGAATGTGTCTATAATACGCGGCCTCGTTATTTTATACGGCTGCAGAAGTCTCCGATGACTTATAATATTCTGCTTTACAGTAGAGGAAACATTAGCTCCGATTTTATTGTTTTTTTTTTTTATCTTTCCCTTTATTAAAATTAATTGGATTCCAAAGAGGAGACATTTGCATTCGTATGTTCAGAGGTGTTAGGGCCCTCATGTGGCCATTCAGAGGTGTTAGGGGGTCGTCATGTGGCCATTCGGAGGTGTTTGGGGGTCGTCATGTGGCCGTTCAGAGGTGTTTGGGGGTCGTCATGTGGCCATTCGGAGGTGTTTGGGGGTCATCAAGTGGCCACTTGGAGGTGTTTGGGGGTCATCAAGTGGCCACTCGGAGGTGTTTGGGGGTCATCATGTGGCCATTCGGAGGTGTTGGGGCCCTCATGTGGCCACTCGGAGGTGTTTGGGGGCCATCATGTGGCCATTTGGAGGTGTTTGGGGGCCATCGTGTGGCTATTTGGAGATGTTTGGGGGCCATCATGTAGCCACTTGGAGGTGTTTGGGGTCGACATGTGGACTTTCGGAGATTTTTGGGGCCGTCATGTGGCCATTCAGAGGTGTTTGGGGGTCGACATGTGGACTTTCGGAGATTTTTGGGGCCGTCATGTGGCCTTTCAGAGGTGTTTGGGGGTCGACATGTGGACTTTCGGAGATTTTTGGGGCCGTCATGTGGCCATTCAGAGGTGTTTGGGGGTCGACATGTGGACTTTCGGAGATTTTTGGGTCCGTCATGTAGCCGTTCAGAGGTGTTTGGGGGCCATCATGTGGCCATTCGGAGGTGTTTGGGGGCTGTCATCTGGCTATTTGGGGGTATTTGGGGGCCGTTATGTGGCCATTCAGAGGTGTTTTGGGCCATCATGTGGTCATTTGGAGGAGTTTGGGGGCCGTCGTGTCACCATTTGTGCCCCCGCTGTGAGTTCCCTGAATGGTTGCTGCAGATTGTGCTCACATAACTGGATGACAAGCAGACGGGTCTTAGGGGGCTCCAGAATTAGCCCTTTCCCCGCTCCATGACCCCCGCGCTGCGCTCGCTCCGTCTCCCCCCATTTGTGCTTCATCTCTACCTCTGCGCTGTTCTCTGCCCCCGCTGCTCGTTACTATGTCTGCCGAGACCCCGGGGATCCGGCTTTATGTTCTTTCTCATAGACTCTGCCACTTTATGTACTGCAGGGAACACAATTATTTTCCTTTTTTCTGTCTTTTTCTTTTTTTGTCTTTTTGCTTTTTTTTTGTACCTTTTTATTGCCGGTTTTGGATTGATGATGCCGCTACAAAATCAGCAAAGAAATCTACTGATCCAGAAAGTCCAATAATCCGGCGCTGAGCTATCAGATTTCATCTTTGTTTTTTTGTATTATTTTATGTTTGTGCTGAGTTTTTCGATATTGTGCTCGCGGTGGATACATTTTGTGCAAAATTCCAAATGCTTTTTTGTTTCTTTTGTCTTTAATCTTTTTTTTTTTTTTTTTTTTTTTTGCAACCTTTTACCCTAAAGTCGCACGTTCCACTAAAATGTTGCAAGTTTTTTTGCAAAAAAATCATTCTGGGGGGAATTTACGACGATTGAGAAAAATGTTGCTACTTTTTTAAAAGTTGATGAATCAGATTGAAAACATCTGAAACCTCCAAACTCCATCCACAATGATCAATGTAATAAAAAACAAAAAAAAACCCTACAGGCGGACGTTTATAAAATAGACTTTAAAAAAGGCACAAAAAAAGGTGCAAATGAAAAAAAGACGAAAAACAACAAAAAAGGCACAAATGGAGCAAAGTATTGGGCCCAATGTGTTTGCAATAATCGCTATACTGGTGAAATGTGCAGGGACCCTCCAGACCCCCTTATTTTCTAGCATTGGCTATGAACCGTCGAGGCTCATGCCCTCCGCCCAATCACATCCAGGCGGGCAGGTTCTTCATGTATAATGACCCCTCACGTTGCTGTACAGGCCGGTTACACGCTCGCTCTCATATTTTGGATGGCGCTCTACAGGCGATCAGTGTGACAGTCAGCAGGGAGGACGCGCGCTCCGCCGCCGCTCTATTGTCCTCCGCCTGCACCACACGACGCCCCGCAGAGCTTTTATCTCGTCACATGCGCAGCCTGACACTGAATGCGGAGTCGGCTGCAGCTGCCGGGTGTTTGCTATAATGATGAGAGGACGGATGGACGCAGACAGAAGAGGACCCTGTGTAGAAACAAGATATAGGCCCTTTTCCGTCCAATAATTCATCAAAATGCTTTGCAGAAGTGGCCCCCTGACCTCCTGTGCAGCCGCACAGGTGCACCGCTGATATGCCCTCCCAGAGCCGCCATCAGGGCATCACTGCCCTTACTGGTGTATGGGGCCCGGTGAAGAGGGGGGCCCGGGCCCCTGTCGTCCCCTGTGTTTGGCCATTTTCAAGATCTCTCTGTGCTACCAGTGAGTGGAAACAATCTTGCAGCTCACACAACTGAGGTGTTGTTACAATGTATCGGTGCAGATAACCGCTGTGGAGAGAGGAGAGGGATTGGTGCTGGCTCCAGTTTGCAGAACATGTTCACAAACTACATGAATTGCTGTCATGCCCGGCACACATGCCAAAAAACTGGATTGTGATCACATTCAATGCATGGCAGATGTACCCATGAGGCCCAGCGCACCCCAACCGCCCAGATCCAGCCGCACCCCAGCGCATCTAACCACACCCCATGAGGCCCAGCACACCCCAACTGCCCAGATCCAGCCGCACCCCAGCGCATCTAACCGCACCCCATGAGGCCCAGCGCACCCGCCCAGATCCAGCCACACCCCAGCGCATCTAACCGCACCCCATGAGGCCCAGCACACCCGCCCAGATCCAGCCACACCCCAGCGCATCTAACCGCACCCCATGAGGCCCAGCACACCCCAACCGCCCAGATCCAGCCGCACCCCAGCGCATCTAACCGCACCTCATGAGGCCCAGCGCACCCCAACCACACAGATCCAACCGCACCCCATGAGGCCCAGCGCACCCTAACCGCCCAGATCCAGCCGCACCCCAGCGCATCTAACCGCACCCCATGAGGCTCAGCGCACCCCAACCGCCTAGATCCAGCCACACCCCATGAGGCCCAGCGCACCCCAACCGCCCAGATCCAGCCGCACCCCCGCGCATCTAACCGCACCCCATGAGGCCCAGCGCACCCCAACCGCCCAGATTCCCCGATTTGGGAAGCCGCCCTGCTCTCCCAGGAGGAAGGCAGCATGTCCCGACCTCAGCTGCATATACGCCATCTTCCCTCTATGAAACATTTTGGCCAAAAATAAGTATACTTGTCTTCTGAAATACTCTGTGCTGCTGTGGACCCTGCTCCTGTGCAGGTACATCCATATGAGAATACTGGATACATCTTCCTTTTCTGTAGTAACATCCTAGTGATGGATGTGACAGGAGACATCCTCATCCCCTCCGGTCAGGTTTAGCGGTGACATCCGGTTCCAGGTTTCATAAGTCTTTGCTTTTTCCACATCTGTTACATTGTGAAAAGACAGACATGACACCCATCATCCCGTGTATATACTGTATACTCCATCACCGAGGACGCCGCCTGCTCCAAGATCCTTCACCGCGATGAGACGGAGGAGACAGGAATACAGCAAAGGAGTCCAGTGCTAAACCTATCTATGCCTCTATCCCTCTATCTATCCCTCTATCCCTCTATCTATCTATCTATCCATCCATCTATCCCTCTATCCCTCTATCTATCTATCTATCCATCCATCTATCCCTCTATCCCTCTATCTATCTATCTATCTATCTATCTATCTATCTATCTATCTATCTATCTATCTATCTATCTATCTATCTATCTATCCCTCTATCTATCTATCTATCTATCTATCCCTCTATCTATCTATCCCTCTATCTATCCCTCTATCTATCTATCTATCTATCTATCTATCTATCTATCTATCTATCTATCCCTCTATCCATCTATCTATCCCTCTATCTATCTATCCCTCTATCTATCTATCTATCTATCCCTCTATCTATCTATCTATCCCTCTATCTATCTATCTATCTATCTATCCCTCTATCTATCTATCCATCTATCTATCCCTCTATCCCTCTATCTATCCCTCTATCTATCTATCTATCTATCCCTCTATCTATCCCTCTATCTATCTATCTATCCCTCTATCTATCTATCTATCTATCTATCCCTCTATCTATCTATCCATCTATCCATCTATCTATCCCTCTATCCCTCTATCTATCCCTCTATCTATCTATCTATCCCTCTATCTATCCCTCTATCTATCTATCTATCCCTCTATCTATCTATCCCTCTATCCATCTATCTATCCCTCTATCTATCCTTCTATCTATCCCTCTATCCCTCTATCTATCTATCTATCTATCTATCTATCTATCTATCTATCCCTCTATCTATCCCTCTATCTATCTATCTATCTATCCCTCTATCTATCTATCTATCCATCTATCTATCCCTCTATCCCTCTATCTATCCCTCTATCCCTCTATCCCTCTATCCCTCTATCTATCTATCTATCCCTCTATCTATCTATCTATCCCTCTATCTATCTATCCCTCTATCTATCTATCTATCTGTCCCTCTATCTATCTATCCCTCTATCTATCTATCCCTCTATCCATCTATCTATCCCTCTATCTATCCTTCTATCTATCCCTCTATCTATCTATCTATCTATCCCTCCCTCTATCTATCTCTCTATGTATTTATCTATCTATCCCTCTATCTATCCCTCTATCTATCTATCTATCTATCCCGCTATCTATCCCTCTATCCATCCATCTATCCCTCTATCTATCCCTCTATCTATCTATCCCTCTATCCATCTATCTATCCCTCTATCTATCCTTCTATCTATCCCTCTATCCCTCTATCTATCTATCTATCTATCTATCTATCCCTCTATCCATCTATCTATCTATCCCTCTATCTATCCCTCTATCTATCCCTCTATCTATCTATCCCTCTATCCATCTATCTATCTATCCCTGTATCTATCCTTCTATCTATCCCTCTATCTATCTATCTATCTATCCCTCCCTCTATCTATCTCTCTATGTATTTATCTATCTATCCCTCTATCTATCCCTCTATCTATCTATCTATCTATCCCGCTATCTATCCCTCTATCCATCCATCTATCCCTCTATCTATCCCTCTATCTATCTATCCCTCTATCCATCTATCTATCCCTCTATCTATCCTTCTATCTATCCCTCTATCCCTCTATCTATCTATCTATCTATCTATCTATCCCTCTATCCATCTATCTATCTATCCCTCTATCTATCCCTCTATCTATCCCTCTATCTATCCCTCTATCTATCTATCCCTCTATCCATCTATCTATCTATCCCTGTATCTATCCTTCTATCTATCCCTCTATCTATCTATCTATCTATCCCTCCCTCTATCTATCTCTCTATGTATTTATCTATCTATCCCTCTATCTATCCCTCTATCTATCTATCTATCTATCCCGCTATCTATCCCTCTATCCATCCATCTATCCCTCTATCTATCCCTCTATCTATCTATCCCTCTATCCATCTATCTATCCCTCTATCTATCCTTCTATCTATCCCTCTATCCCTCTATCTATCTATCTATCTATCTATCTATCTATCTCTCTATCTATCTATCCCTCTATCTATCTATCCCTCTATCCATCTATCTATCTCTCTATCTATCTATCCCTCTATCTATCTATCCCTCTATCCATCTATCTATCCCTCTATCTATCCCTCTATCTCTCTATCCCTCTATCTATCTATCCCTCTATCTATCTATCCCTCTATCTATCTATCCCTCTATCTATCTATCCCTCTATCTCTCTATCCCTCTATCTCTCTATCCCTCTATCTATCTATCCCTCTATCTCTCTATCCCTCTATCTATCCCTCTATCTCTCTATCCCTCTATCTCTCTATCCCTCTATCTATCTATCCCTCTATCCCTCTATCCATCTATCTATCTATCTATCTATGTATCTATCTCTCTATGTATCTATCTATCTATCTATCTATCCCTCTATCCCTCTATCTATCTATCTATCTATCCCTCTATCCCTCTATCCATCCCTCCCTCTATGTATCCCTCTATCCAGGAGCTGACAGAAATATAAGAGTGCGCTTGTGTAAGAACATTATATAAGCCTTTTACCTTCCAATGGCTCCTCAGAATACACAACTCCATCTGCCGAAAGTGGTAGTGGCCCCCTTACCTCCTGAATGGCTGCACATGCGGATCCATGATATGTCCTTGCTTCCTTTCCCTTCCTTCTCCACACCCCAGAGAATCTGTGAACCACACCTCAGAGGATTCTGTGAGCCACACCCCAGAGGATCATTTGAGCCACACCCCAGAAGATCCTGTGAGTCACACCCCAGAGGATCATTTGAGCCACGCCCCAGAGGATCCTATGAACCATGCCTCAGAGGATCCTGTGAGCCACACCCCAGAGGATTCTGTGTGTTACACCCCAGAGGATCATTTGAGCCACACCCCAGATGATTCTATGAGCCGTGCCCTAGAGAATCCTGTGAGCCCCCCCATAGGAAAATATTAGCCACACCCCAAAGGATCCTGTGAGTCACGCCCCAGAGGATCCTGTGAGCCACATGTCGGGGGCGGGGGCCAGCTTCCCCGTCGCGGGGGCTGCTCTGGGAGATCGCGCTCGGATCCGGTGCCTTCTCCTTTGTGGCTCGAGTGGGCCGGACCCGGGGCTCGAGCAGCGCTCCTCGCCCACGAGTGAAAAGGGGAATTGGATTTTTAGGATATATAGAGTTTGTGACGCCACCCACGGGTTGTGGTGATGGTGGGCACCACCGCTGCTGGTGACGGGGTTTCCGGGAGCGATGGCGGGGAGCAGCTAGGTGTTAACCCCTCCGTGGGTAGGGGCTGTTGGTCCCGGGGCCCGGTGGGAGGGAGGGTTCCGTAGGATGGGTTTTGGCAGGATGCAGGGGTGCGGTGCAGCGCAGCGCGGTGCCGGATGGCACTGGTGCACTCACTCAGACACAGATGGACAGAGTCTCTGGTAAACCAAATGGCTGGATGGACGGGGCCCGCAGCCGGCTGCGGTGTTCTTCCTGGATGGGTTGATGGTGCCTGTCGTTTCCCTGCACTTGTGTTTTGTATCTTGACTCCAATGCCTGGGCACCGGTAGTCCGCTCCCCGACGTATACGTGCGTAGGAGCCCGTTTGCCCGCAGACGCTGGCCCTTTGGATCTCTGGCCCTTGGCGGTGGCACCTATCCGGAATGGTTGGGCTGTTGCCTTCAATCGGGACTTGGGTGGGAATGAACCCCTGAGGTCCAGACCGCAATCAGAAAATTCGACTAAAGGTTGGCTTTAAGCCTAGTCGGGGTCTGAGTACCCTGCCTGGTACTTGGCTCCAATCGGCTCCCCGGTTTGGTACCGGCGGGCCACCGCCCGACCCCGGTCCTACGGTTCCACTGACTTTCACCAACTCCTGCAGACGGCCACCACTATCTGCTGACCTTGCTGGAAGTGCCTGGGCTCCAACCCAGACACCAACAGTCTCATTCCTCTCACTCTACTGCCCACAACGGGACTCTCCGACTGACTACTCCTGACTGCTTTTTCCCGCCTCCAGGTCTGTGAACTCCTCGGTGGGCGGGGCCAACTGCCTGGCTCCGCCCCACCTGGTGTGGACATCAACCCTGGAGGGTGGCAACAAGGGTTTAATGTTTGACTGGTGTAACCTGTCCAGGGAAGGGGTGTGTATGGTGTTGTGTCTGTGACCACCTGGCTAGGCCACACCCCAGAGAATATGTAAACCACGCCCCAGAGGATCCTGTGATTCACACCCCAAAGGATCATTTTAGCCATGCCCCAGAGGATTCTATGAGCCATGCCCTAGGGAATCCTATGAGCCACCCCTATAAAATATGAGCCACACCCCAGAGAATCTGTGAACCACACACCCCAGAGGATCCTGCGAGCCACACCCCAGAGAATCTGTGAACCATGCCCTGAGGATTCTGTGAGCCACACCCTAGAGGATCCTGTGAGTGACATCCCAGAGGATCCTGTGGGCCATGCCCCCATAGTGAAGACTACAAAAAATCATTAAATAAAAAGGCCCATATCCCTGGAACCGTATGGAAGATTTTAAAAAGGCAAAAAAAAAGTACTACTCAGAGGAGCCGCGGGAATGAAATAAGAGCAAATACAGGTCACTGTTCACCTGGTGACGAGTCCTTTTCAGGGACCTTCACCTTCTCCAAAAAATGTGTCACTATTTTATAATTATTATTACTATTATTATTATTTACATCATCATTAATATAATCTTTCAATGGTCTCTAAAAAAAAAATCTGATTTTTTTCCAACCATCCTCTCCCCTCGTCCTTTCCTCTGTCCCTCCCTCTGGGTGTTGCTCCTGGTACGTGTAGACCTCTGGACCCTTCTCGTACAGTAGGTGGAGTACAATATTCTGTATTGGTCTGCGCTTCCCCTCCGCAGTGTCAGATATGGCCGCCCATCCCCCGCCGCCTCTAATTACTGCAGATACTACATGTGCTCGGCCTGATAGAGTTCACTAACCATTGTCTCATTGCTGGTAATACTCGGCTAGTAAACCCTCACCCTGCACAGACGCGACGTGTACACGATGATGTGATGGTGCCGGAGCGGTGAACCCGTCAGCGAGCGCGGCCCTCGCACTAATCACTGCTGCGCCGCTTACAACCATCATATTCTGCGGAATTAATACTTCTATCCGGCTCCTTGTAATCTGTGGATTCTGGAGGACGTGCGGCTCCTGCAAACTCAGACAAGTCCCTGATCTATAGCCCATACCCCCAACTCAAATCGGGGGCTGTACCCCTAATGCCACAATATGTGCCCAAAGGAGGAGCAGCCAGATGTCCCACCATGAGACATAGCATTTATGTCGCGGGCGGCGGGGCGCTGTGCTCACCACGCTCGGGTCCGGCGCTGCTGCTGCTCGCTCGGTGGCTCGAGCGGTGGGCCGGATCCGGGAACTCAAGCGGTGCTCCTCGCTCGTGAGTGTTTTGTTGGTGTTTGGGATGTCGGTTTGTGACGCCACCCACGGTTTGTGGTGAGGTTGGGACACCACCGCTGCTCTGTACGGGAATCCCGGGAGCGATGACAGGGAGCAGCTGGGATGTTTCTCTCCCCTCTGTGGGTAGGGGGATTTTGGTAGTCCCGGGGCCCGGAGTTGTTGTCGGTTTGGTGGATTGCGAGGCTTGGCCAGGTGCAGGGTCGCGGGGTAGTGCAGTGCCAGACGGCACGGTGGTACTTACTCAGCCAGCAACGCACACGGAGTCTCTGGTAAAACAAACGGCTGGATGGACGAGTCCCACAGACGGCTGCGACGGTCACTCCCGGTAGGTTGGCGGTAACTGTCTCTCCCTGCACCTGTGTTCTGTTCTCGGCGCCCCGATGGCTTCCCACCGGTAACCCGCTGCCCAGCGGTATATTTGCCGGAGGAGCCCCTTTTTGCCCGCAGGCGTTGGCCCTGGGAACTCTAGCTGTGGCGGTAGCTGTACTTCCCCTCACGGTGTGAGCTGTTGCCTTCAGTCGGGTATTTGCTGCTTGGAAACCCCGGAGGTTCCCATCGCTGACGGATTTGACCGGTTTAACGGCGACTCTAAGCCTGGTCGGGGTCCGTAGGCCCTGCCGGATGGTGCTGGCTTCTCTTCGCTCCCCGATCCGGTACCGCCGGGCCACCGCCCGTTCCCGGTCCTTACGGTTGTGCGTCAATCGGCCTCTCCTGCAGACGGTCACCACCGCCTGCCAACCTTGCTGCTTCTGTGCCCGGGCCACGTACCCGGACACGGCCAGTCAGTTCCTCCACTACCACTTCCCTAAATCCCACTCCAAACTCAACTCAACTCCCTTTTCCCGCCTCCAGGACTGTGAACTCCTCGGTGGGAGGAGCCAACTGCCTGGCTCCACCCCACCTGGTGTGGACATCAGCCCCTGGAGGGAGGCAACAAGGATTTGTGTCTGACTTTGATGTTCCTAACCGGGGTGTGGGGTGTGTTGTTGCAGTACCTGTGATGTCCTGGCTTGTCCAGGGCGCCACATTTACATAGTAGCACCAGGAATACTAATGTCTGTTATAGTCGGACAGAGTGGTATATCATAGTAGGACAGGTGGTGGCACATAGGGTAGATAATATTAGGTGCCATCTATAGTGCTCTATAAATGAGCTCTATCTTAGTAGTCACTGCCGTACATCCCCCCAAATAAGACAGTGTCTTATATTATTTTTGGCTCGAAAAGATGCGATAGGGCTTATCTTTAGGGCATATGTTATATTTTGTATTGGTGGCAGGAATTGAGTCGCCTGTTAATAAAAATGAATATTCTCCAGCTTCTCCCACCCATAATCCTGCCCACCCCTCTGCCAGCATCAGTGATTGGAACTTGTGTTAATCAAAAAATGAATATTCACCCCCGATCGCCGCCCATAATCCAGCACACCACTTTCCTGGCAGCAGTGATAGGAACTTCTGTTAATGAAAAAATGAATATTCACCTCCTTCCCCACCCTCACCTCTGCTGGCATCAATGATTAGAACTTGTGTTAATGAAAAAATGAATATTCACCCCCTACCGCCGCCCATAATTCAGCACACCCCTTTCCTGGCGTCAGTTATTGGAACTTCTGTTAATGAAATAATGAATAATCACCCCCTTCTCCTGCCCATAATACCGCCCACCCATCTGCCAGCATCAGTGATTGGAATTTGTGGTAATGAAAACATGAATATTTACCCCCTTGTCCTGCCCATAATCCTGCCCACCCCTCTTCTGACATCAGTGATATGGACTTGTGTTAATGAAAAAATGAATATTCACCCCCTACCGCCGCCCATAATCCAGCACACCCATTTCCTGGCATCAGTAATTGGAACCTCTGTTATTAAGGCAATGAATATTCACCTCCTTCCCAATCCACACCTCTGCTGGTGTCAATGATTACAACTTGTGTTAAAGAAATAATGAATATTCATTTTTTTCATTAAGAAAAGTTTCAATCACTGATGCCAGAAGAGGGGTGGGCGGGATTATGGGCGGGAAGAGAGGTGAATATTCATTCCATTAACTAGCCGAAATGTGACTATAAACTTCGGGGTTTACTGCCACACAACGGGGCAACATACACCAATAAAAGTTACATATCCTGGAGGCCTGCCCAGGCCCTTTTTCAGGATGATATTAGTATGATGATCCACAACATAGAGGGCTTATTTTTGGAGTAGGGCTGATAGTTTAAGCATACGTCTAGAGAGTGACTCAATATAGAGAGGGGCTCAGTATAGAGAGGGGCCCAGCATAGAGATGGGCTCAACATATAGAGGGCTTAGTATAGAGAGGGGCTCAGTATAGAAGGACTCAGTATATGGAGGGGCTCAATATAGAGATGGGCTCAGTATAGAAAGGATAGAAAGGAGCTCAGTATAGAGAAGGGCTCAGTATATGGAGGGGCTCAGCATAGACATGGGCTTGGTATAGAGGTCTGCTTACCATAGAGAGGGGCTCAGTATAGTGAGAGGCTCAGTGTAGACACTGGTTCAGTATAAAGAAGGGCTCACTACAGAGACAGGGTCAGTATAGAAAAGGGCTCTATACAGAGGAGTTCAGTATAGAGACTCAATATGGAGGGGGCTCAGTATAGAAGGACTCAGTATATGGAGGGGCTCAATATAGAGATGGGCTCAGTATAGAAAGGAGCTCAGTATAGAGAAGGGCTCAGTATAGAAGGGCTCAGTATATGGAGGGGCTCAGCATAGAGATGGGCTTGCTATAGAGGTCTCCTTTCCATAGAGAGGGGCTCAGTATAGTGAGGGGCTCAGTGTAGAAACTGGTTCAGTATAAAGAAGGGCTCACTACAGAGACAGGGTCAGTATAGAAAAGGGCTCTATACAGAGGAGTTCAGTATAGAGAGAGACTCAATATAGAGGGGGCTCAGTATAGAGAGGCTCAGTATAGAGAGGCTCAGTATAGAGAGGCTCAGTATAGAGGGGGCTCAGTATAGAGGAAGCTCAGTATAGAGAGGCTCAGTATAGAGGGGGCTCAGTATAGAGGGGGCTCAGTATAGAGAGGCTCAGTATAGAGGGGGCTCAGTATAGAGAGGCTCAGTATAGAGAGGCTCAGTATAGAGACCTGTTCAGTATAGAGGGGCTTAGATTAGAGGGTGTTCATTATAGAGGGGTCAGTATAGAGCTGGGGTCAGTATAGAGAGGAGGTTAGTATGGAGAGGCTTATAGAGGGGGGGTCTATATAGAGGGGCTCATTACAGAGTGTCTTTAGGGAAGGTAATATAGACAGACTCACTATAGGGGGAGTGGGTCTAATAGAGGGGGGTTCAATAGAGTAACAAGCTCATTATAGAGTTTGTCTTATACAGAGGGACTGACTATATAGAGGGAGGGTTCAGTGTAGTGAGGGGCTCGTTATAGGGACGCTTCATTTATCAGCTCTCCGCAGACGATTGTGCACTTTATGGGGCCGCAGACATTTATCAATATTTCATGTTCTTTCCCATTCTTTAAATTAGGCAATTTTAGCTGGAGAAGATTCCAGAGAAGCGATCCATCTCCCCAGCGGGGTCCGCTGCCGCTCCTCGGGAGACACCGGATCATTCGTCAGCATCCCGGACCCCGGTGCGGAGATATCCAGAAGGAAAAAAGCAAAAGTTATGCTCCACCGAACTGTTTACGAATTCATCAATATGCTAATTAGTCAATCAACTTTTATCTTTACTGGACTTATTACCCATAGCATTTCTATAGGAGTCAATGGGTGTCACGGTCGTCTCCCTGCTGTTTTGAGACTAGTGAGAGCCTCAGGACTGGAGCCTCCCATCTCCATCTTGACTCCTCGTGTAAACAAAGTTTCCCTTCTTTTGGTGCCTCATGAGTTAATTTCATTTGTTGTTTCCAGCAGCCCTGAGCAGGGCAGGTCAGCTGCTGCTGTTGCTTTGGGCCACGCCCATTTAGGCTTAAATACTGGAGCCTTCCCAGCAGTCCTTGCTGCTGTTAGAATTCATTGCACTCTGGCCAGCCTGGTGGAAGGAGCTGCTGAGGCTTTGTCCTGTGCCCATCCATCTGCTACTTTACAGTCTGTCTGCTGCTGTGAAGTTTGGTGTTTGTATTCTTCTGTTTATTCCCGTCTGTCTTTCCTTTCCCTCTGTGTTTATTAGTATAGTGACGAGTCTAGTGAACTCGTCGGACTACCCACTAGGCAGGGTGAGTGGAGGGCTAGCTGAGGGCCTCAGGTATCCTACTCGCCGACAGGTTGAAAGAACCTGTATAGGGACGCTAGGGAGCTCAGGAGTCATCTGGAGGTGAGTTCAGGAGGTGCCCCCTCACCTATTCCTAGCGGCAGGGACCTCCGTTGGATCGTGACCCCGGTGTTTCTCCCTTTTGTCGGTGGTGTTTTTGTAGTGCGTCAGGCCCCCGTTGGGCTGAACGCGTGTGTCATGCGTTACATATGGATATCCCCTGCTACGTGCGTGACAATGGGTTAGAGGAGACCTCTTCTATGGAGAGCATTGTGTGTGTTCTGTGACCTGTGCAGAGGTAATATGCAGGGAGGGAGGGAACCCACCAACCACGAGGGGGTGGAACGGAACATACAAACTCCCTGACGATATCGTCTTTGGGGGGATTTGAACCCAGGACCCCAGCGCTGCAAAGTGTAAAGCAGCTAACACCCAAGCCTCCCTGCTGCCCGTGTAGATAGTCTTCTCAAAAAAAGATTTAAAAAAATCGAAACTTCGTAAAAAATAAATTTACTGTGAAATTCAACTCCGGAATAATGGGAAATGTTGGAGTTGTAGTTTACCTTGATAAAAATTCCTAAAAACTTTGAAAACATATATTCTAGTGGAAGTCTGCTAAAACCAGCACCTCCAACTTCACTGCTCTATCCTCCTCACTGCTAGAGATCGAACCGTTATTCCTCAAGCTTCACTGCTCTTACTGTAAAGAATCCTCACTGCTAGCGATTAAACCTTTATTCCTCCAGCTTCACTGCTATTACTGTGAAGAATCCTCCTCACTTCTAGAGATTAAACCTTTATTCCTCCGGCTTCACTGCTCTTACTGTAAAGAATCCTCCTCAATACTAGAGATTGAACCATTATACTTCAAGCTTCACTGCTCTTACTGTAAAGAATCCTCCTCACTGCTAGAGATTGAGCCTTTATACCTCCAGCTTCACTGCTATTACTGTAAAGAATCCTCACTGCTAGAGATTAAACCTTTATTCTTCCAGCTTCACTGCTATTACTGTAAAGAATCCTCACTGCTAGAGATTGAACCTTTGTTTGTTCAGCTTCACTGCTCTTACTTTAAAGAATCCTCCTCACTGCTAGAAATTGAACCAATATACCTCAAGCTTCACTGCTCTTACTGTAAAGAATCCTCCTCACTGCTAGAGATTGAGCCTTTATACCTCCAGCTTCACCGCTATTACTGTAAAGAATCCTCACTGCTAGAGATTAAACCTTTATTCTTCCAGCTTCACTGCTATTACTGTAAAGAATCCTCACTGCTAGAGATTGAACCTTTGTTTGTTCAGCTTCACTGCTCTTACTTTAAAAAATCCTCACTGCTAGAAATTGAACCATTATACCTCAAGCTTCACTGCTCTTACTGTAAAGAATCCTCACTGCTAGAGATGAAACCTTTATTCCTCCAGCTTCACTGCTATTACTGTAAAGAATCTTTCTCACTCCTAGAGATCGAACATTTACACTTCATGCTTTACTGCTCTTACTGTAAAAAATCCTTCTCACTGGTAGAGATTGAACTTTATTCCTCCAGCTTCTCTGGTCTTACTGTAAAGAATCCTCTTAACTGCTGTAGATCAAATCTTTATACCTCCAGCTTCACTTCTCTTACTGTAAAGAATCCTCCTCACTTTTAGAGAGTAAGGGGCACTTTGCACACTGCGACATCGCAGGTGCGATGTCGGTGGGGTCAAATTGAAAATGACGCACTTCCGGCATCGCATGCGACATCGCAGTGTGTAAAGGCTGGATGATACGATTAACGAGCGCAAAAGCGTCGTAATCGTATCATCGGTGCAGCGTCGGCGTAATCCATGATTACGCTGACGCGACGGTCCGATGTTGTTCCTCGCTCCTGCGGCTGCACACATCGCTGTGTGTGAAGTCGCAGGAGCGAGGAACGTCTCCTACCGGCCTCACTGCGGCTTCCGTAGGATATGCGGAAGGAAGGAGGTGGGCAGGATGTTGACATCCTGCTCATCTCCGCCCCTCCGCTCTGATTGGCCGCCTGCCGTGTGACGTCGCAGTGACGCCGCACGACCAGCCCCCTTAACAAGGAGGCGGGTCGCCGGCCACAGGGACGTCGCACGGCAGGTGAGTGTGTGTGTGAAGCTGGCGTAGCGATAACTTTCGCTACGCCAGCTATCACCACATATCGCTGCTGCGACGGGGGCGGGCACTATCGCACTCGGCATCGCAGCATCGGGCTGCGATGTCGTAGTGTGCAAAGCCCGCCTTAACCTTTATTCCTCCACCTTCACTGCTTTTAGTGTAAAGAATCCTCCTCACTGCTAGAGAATGAAATGTTATTTCTTCAGCTTCACTGCTCTTACTGTAAAAAATCTTCCTCACTGCTAGAGATCCGAACTCATACCTCCAGCTTCACTGCTCTTAATGTAAAGAATCCTCCTCTCTGCTGGAGATGGAAGCTTTATTCCAGTGTCAGTGCTCTTACTGTAAAGAATCCTCCTTACTGCTAGAGATTGAACCTTTGTTTGTTCAGCTTCACTGCTCTTACTTTAAAGAATCATCCTCACTACAACAGATTGAACCTTAATTTTTCCAGCTTTATTGCTTTCAATGCAAAGAATCCTCCTCACTTCTAGAGATTGAGCCTTTATTCCTCCAGTTTCACTGCTCTTACTGTAAAGAATCCTTTTTACTGCTAGAGATTGAGCCTTTATGCCTACAGGTTCTCTGCTCTTACTGTAAAGAATCCTCACTGCTAGAGATTGAACCTTTATTCTTCCAGCTTCTCTGGTCTTACTGTAAAGAATCCTATTAACTGCTGTAGATCAAACCTTTATACCTCCAGATTCACTTCTCTTACTGTAAAGAATCCGCCTCACTTTTACAAAGTAAACCTTTATTCCTCCACCTTCACTGCTTTTAGTGTAAAGAATCCTCACTGCTAGGGAATGAAATGTTGTTTCTTCAGCTTCACTAGTCTTAATGTAAAAAATCCTCCTCACTTCTGGAGATGGGAGATTTATTCCAGTGTCAGTGCTCTAACTGTAAAGAATCCTCCTCACTACTACAGATTGAACCTTAATTCTTCCAGCTTTACTGCTTTCAATGTAAAGAATCCTCACTGCTAGATTGAACCTTTATTCCTCCAGCTTCACTGCTCTTACTGTAAAGAATCCTCACTGCTAGATTGAGCCTTTATTCCTCCAGCTTCACTGCTCTTACTGTAAAGAATCCTCCTCACTGTAGAGATGGAGCCTTTATTCCTCCAGCTTCACAGCTAATACTGTAAAGAATCCTCCTCACTGTAGAGATGGAGCCTTTATTCCTCCAGCTTCACAGCTAATACTGTAAAGAATCCTCCTCACTGTAGAGATGGAGCCTTTATTCCTCCAGCTTCACAGCTAATACTGTAAAGAATCCTCCTCACTGTAGAGATGGAGCCTTTATCCTCCAGCTTCACTGCTCTTACTGTAAAGAATCCTCACTGCTAGATTGAGCCTTTATTCCTCCAGCTTCACAGCTAATACTGTAAAGAATCCTCCTCACTGTAGAGATGGAGCCTTTATTCCTCCAGCTTCACAGCTAATACTGTAAAGAATCCTCCTCACTGTAGAGATGGAGCCTTTATCCTCCAGCTTCACTGCTCTTACTGTAAAGAATCCTCACTGCTAGATTGAGCCTTTATTCCTCCAGCTTCACAGCTAATACTGTAAAGAATCCTCCTCACTGTAGAGATGGAGCCTTTATTCCTCCAGCTTCACAGCTAATACTGTAAAGAATCCTCCTCACTGTAGAGATGGAGCCTTTATTCCTGCAGCTTCACTGCTCTTACTGTAAAGAATCCTCACTGCTAGATTGAGCCTTTATTCCTCCAGCTTCACAGCTAATACTGTAAAGAATCCTCCTCACTGTAGAGATGGAGCCTTTATCCTCCAGCTTCACTGCTCTTACTGTAAAGAATCCTCACTGCTAGATTGAGCCTTTATTCCTCCAGCTTCACAGCTAATACTGTAAAGAATCCTCCTCACTGTAGAGATGGAGCCTTTATCCTCCAGGCAGACAGGGGATGCTCTTGTCTTTTAGCTGACTGACACTGAACATCCTTCTTGTTTATTTGAGGTTAATTATGGCTGAAGTGTAGCCTCTTATAGGAACGCTCTGGACACGACTGATACATTTGTAATTCTGGGGATTTACTTTATATTTCATTCTTGAGAATATTCTGGCTGTAACTGGAGAGAATGTATTAGTGGCTGAGTGCGCAGCAGCAGTACCGGGCCCGGGCACGGTCAGTATCCGCCGTCCTTCTGCCTGTCTGTAATGAGCTGCCTGACATGTGCATCTAATGGCTCATTAGATTAATTACTAGGAGACATCAGCTCCGGGGAGATACATGGCCGCTTCCATTGCAAAACGCTTCAAAGCTACATATAAAGGGTAATTAGCATTGCATGGCGCGCAAGGTGCACGGCACATCTGCAGAACGGCGTGGGAACGGGCTGTGCAAGAACCGAGCGCTGCTCTGGAGCAAAGATACCTTGTATTGATATTCCCTGCAGGCTTCAATGGACATTTAAAGGGCGTTTCCACCGGAGTCTTTACTCCTCTGCTACAGGCGGATTACGTTACTGCAGAGGATCCTGAGTTCAGTTCTCTCTTCGCTCCCCCTTTATTCTGTTCCGTGATCTCTGGGACATCAACCTTCCGAGTAATGAAGTGACTTCCTGTCTGAGTGACCACCGTGCGGGAGGGTCACAGGAAGTCACAGCGGCCGGCTCTCCGGGGAAACAGGGGGACCTCCTGGACTCTCCCAGCACCACAGCAATGGCCCAAACCTCGCGGAAGAACATTTGCAACTAAAAAATTAACCTGGAAGCTCTAAATCACATTGGTGCATAAAAAGGAGGCAAAACACCAACAAAATCAGCAAAAAAGGGGCAAAAGCAAAAATGAATCTGGACGAAAGTGTGATTAAAAGGTCGACAAAAATCCTACACACCCCTACCCTATGCACGCTTCTTCAAATGCACACCACCATCTTGTGGTTGGCACCGCTTCTCCACATCCCCCCCGCCCTATGCACACTTCTTCATATGCACACCGCCATCTTGTGGTTGGCACCGCTTCTCCACATCCCCCCCGCCCTATGCACACTTCTTCATATGCACACCGCCATCTTGTGGTTGGCACCGCTTCTCCACATCCC
Source organism: Anomaloglossus baeobatrachus (assembly GCF_048569485.1). Classification (NCBI taxonomy): domain Eukaryota; kingdom Metazoa; phylum Chordata; class Amphibia; order Anura; family Aromobatidae; genus Anomaloglossus; species Anomaloglossus baeobatrachus. The sequence continues at coordinate 564,385,712 of NC_134358.1, read as the reverse complement.
CTCTGCCCCATGCCCGCTTCTTCATATGCACACTGCCATCTTGTGGTTGGCACCGCTTCTCCACATCCCCCCCGCCCTATGCACACTTCTTCATATGCACACCGCCATCTTGTGGTTGGCACCACTTCTCCACATCCCCCCTGCCCTATGCACGCTTCTTCATATGCACACTGCCATCTTGTGGTTGGCACCACTTCTCCACATCCCCCCTGCCCTATGCACGCTTCTTCATATGCACACCTCTATCTTGTGGTTGGCACCACTTCTCCACATCCCCTCTGCCCCATGCCCACTTCTTCATATGCACACCTCTATCTTGTGGTTGGCACCGCTTCTCCACATCCCCCCTGCCCTATGCATGTTTCTTCATATTAACACTGCCATCTTGTGGTTGGCACCGCTTCTCCACATCCCCTCTGCCCCATGCCCACTTCTTCATATGCACACCTCTATCTTGTGGTTGGCACTGCTTCTCCACATCCCCCCTGCCCTATGCACACTTCTTCATATGCACACTGCCATCTTGTGGTTGGCACAGCTTCTTTTCTGCGTTTTTCCCTGCGTTTTGCCATTGACAATGTTAAAAACAACGCAGGGGTAAAAACGCGGTAAAACCGCACAAAAAATGCACCAAAGGCTATGTGCCCACGCTGCGGAAAATGCGCGGATTTTGCCGCGGATTTCTCGCGGAAAAGCCGCAGATTTTCCAGAAATCTGCAGCACAGCTACTCCCCAGCAATTTCTATGGCACTTGGGAAATGCTGTGCCCACGCTGCGGATTTTTCCGCAGCGGAAATTGTGCGGATTTTCGTGCGGAAAAATCTGCAGCATGTCAATTATTGCAAAATCCGCAACAAAATCCGCATCAAATCCGCACCTATGAAAAGGTGCGGATTCTGGGGGAAAGCTGCGGATTTTGATGCAGAAAAATCCGCAGATACAGAGTCCCGTGGGCACATAGCCTAAAACTGCAAAAAAAATGCACCAAAACGCAGTAACACCACACAAAAATTGCACCAAAAAATTAAAACTGCACCAAAAATGCACCAAACCATGGTAAAACTGCACCGAAAATGCACCAAAATGCGCTAAAGCTGCACCGAAAACACAGCAAAACGCGGTAAAACTGCACCAAAAACACACCAAACGCGGTAAAACCGCACCAAAAATGCACCAAAACGCTGTAACACCACATGAAAACCGCACCAAAAGATGCACCAAAATGTGCTAAAACTGCACCAAAACCACAGAAAAACGCACTAAAACCGCACCAAAAATGCACCAAAACGCTGGTGTGGTTTTTCCGCAGGGAGGTGCGTTTTTCGCTGGAGAAACAAATCTGCAGTGTGCGCACGTAGCCGTACGAGCAAGCCATTTCTACATTGAAAGTTATAGGATGAATTTTTGGAGCACATTCTGCACATTTTTTCAGGCAAGAAATCCTAAAAAAATCGTAATGTACAAATGCCCTATAACTATTGAGAACATTTCTCTGCCCTAAACAGTGAGATCATGAAATACAAGAAGCCCGGAGAAATGAAAATGGCTAAATCACAAAGTGCACGGGCAATGAATTGACTTTGTTTGTGAACAGCAGAGGACGTACAGCACAACGGAAATAAAGTCCACAAGTTTCTCCAATAGTCGCCCAATCCTGAACCATCATCCCCAGCACTCAATAAATACAGAGATCCCAAAAAATTGTTGAATTCAGGGAATAAAGATCACGTTCAGAGAAGTGATGGAAACTCCGCCCCAAAAAAGGTGTGTTTTTTGGTGATTAATATCCGTCACTTTCCACAAACAGGTGATTTTCTTATCTAGTGTAAAAGCCGATGTTCTCCTAAATCCGGCGATGTTTTTCTTTTCTTCCTGCGCCTCTCAATTCCTGAAATGCGGCCTCCTTTGCCCTGTATACAAATCCAGTCTTTTTATCCAACTGGGCGTGTTCCTCAGGGGGACTTCTATAGAGAAGCGTTAAGCACCACACCTACTTGACTAACAAGACTAGATTCATACACAGGGAAAATGGGGCCATATCTCAGGAATGGAGAGGCTTTCGAAGGAGAACAGAAGCATTTACATCAGGTAGAAAAAAAGAACACATATTCTTGGTGCTCTTTAAAGGGGTAATCATATGAGTTCACTCTGATTTCTAAAGGCTGACTGCCACAAATGTGTCGTTTCCGCAGGTTACATCTTGTTTTGGAGTGGATTTACAGTCAGTTGATGCTGAAATGGTTGATGACATTTTCCTATCTGGCTGAGATTACTAATAGCCTTAATAACAGCTGCAGCACCTTATCATCACTCCCTTCTGCTATATTTACCCATTCCTGGCTTTACTCCATGCCGGTGATCTATATTGACCACTTTGATGGAGCCTGTCTCTGGAGAAGCTGAGATGTCGTTTTAGTTGCAGCTGAGAAGTTTCCTACTGGAGAAGCTTAAGATGGCTGTCTTTCCTTCCTCATGTCTTATTGTAGCAGTGGGACTAGTGTCTTGCTGCACTACTCACTAGTCAGGGTAAGTTCAGGGTTATTGAAGGCCTTGGCATGTGACAGTGGATGGGGGAAGGACCCATTCAGGGACATTAGGGTGTTCAGAGATCAACCACCCTCTTATCGCTAGGGCCTTCCTTAAACATCTCCCCTGGTTTTCCCTCAGTGTTGCGCCACATGCTGGACATTCCCTCGTCCGGACACGGACCAATCAGTGATCACATGATCATTGCCGGTCCAACAACTGAAAATCCAATGCCCGTAGCTGCGGTAGTCACAGACCCGCCCCTGTCCAATATATAATTCTAGAATAAGTCCCCTCTCCTTTATCATTGGTGGACGATGAATCTCCTGATCACCTTTCTCAACCAATCCAAGCACAAAATATTAATATTTCCACTTCTTGTGTCATTTTTTCACTTCTTGGGGGTTAAATGTCCAAGTATTCCGGCAGCAGATTAGTAATTTGTGCGCTGCCTGCAGAGCCGGGACAGGCCTCACACTGACACCACTATATATTTGCATTAAAGGAGATCGGGTTGCTAAGCAACCACAAAGTTGGTGTTATAGTCAATCCACATGATAGATATCGAACAATGGGAAAATTAACTTCATGTTCGCGATGTTCTGCAGCGGCCGCCGTGATGTGAAATCATGGGAACGCTCCTTCGTAAAAAAAAAAATTCTTGAAAAATGAAGATATTTTTAAAAAAAATAATCTGTGACTAAACCTGATGAGTGAGAAAAATCCAGTCTGCAAACCTGCACACGGGGGTCCGAGCCGTCAGCTGAGCATCCCCCAAACTGACCACCATCACCTGAACAGCAATATCATATCTAGTGATGAGCGAATACACTCGGCACTGTACGGCACTCACACGAATATTACGGTAGTCGCGATATCCGTTACTCAATGAATATTTTGGTATTCGCCTCATCAGTTTCAAGTCTCCTCCCCGCATGTCTTGCACCTGATTTTCTGCCGCTAAACATGCGGGGATTGTCTTCATATCACAGTAATGTCGTAGCCATCTTTGTTACTGGCATTGCTGAAAAAAAAAAGACTTACTGAGATTCCCCGCGGCTGTTACACTGCTTCCGGGTCCGCTTATTAGATCTCATACATATGCACTGCTTCCCCCCCGCCTACCATCCCTGCTGGCGTCTGTGATTGGCTGCAGTCAGACTGGCGGCGTCTCTGATTGGTTGCCCTCACAGCGGTTGTCTAGGTCACCTAATGGAGTGTAAAAAGAAATAAGTGAATAAAAAAAATGTTGCAGGGTCCCCCCATATAATGATACCCAGCGTAGAGAAAGCCAACATCTACAGGCTGCAGCCCCCAGCCATGTGCGTTATCTTGGCTGTGTATAAAGATAAGAGAGACCCCATGTGACTTTTTTTTAAATCATTTAAATAAATAATAATAAAAACCTGTAACCACCAATTTTGATCCCCAGCCAAGATAAAGCTGACAGCTGGGAGCTGGTATTCTCAGGCTGGGGAGGCCCATGGCTATTACCCCCCCAAGGCTAAAAATATCAGCCCAAAGCCACCCAGAATTGTTGCATCTATTAGATATAACAATCTCATCTCTTTACCTGGGTTGTCCATATTGCCCTGGTGCAGTGGCAATCAGGGTAATATAAGGGGTTAATGACAGCTGTGATTTGTCAAAATTCACAGCTGCCACTAAACCCTGGTTTAGTAATGGGGAGGGGTCAATGACCCATTACTTACCCTGCAAGTAAAAAAAACCCACTGAAAAATCCTTTATTTTAAATAAAAATAAAAACAAACCCTCTTTATTATTAAACCCCAAAACACCCCTCCATGTCTGACGTAATCCACACAATGTCCCACAAGGATCCCGGCTTTGCTACATCCAGAATCTACAGTGATAACCGATAACATGAACGGTCACTGCAGACTCCAGAAACGGTGACGTCAGTCAGGTCAGTGGAGTTCACACTCAGGGCTCCCCTCTGCTCTCAGTGAAAGTAGGAGACCCGATGGCTGTGAGCTCCGGTAACCTTTAGGTTACCAGAGCTCACAGCCACCGTGTCTTGTGGCAGCTGTCAACCCAGTAACTTTAAGGGAGCCTTTAACAGAGCCTTTGCTTGAGTTCCCGGCTGTTGGGACATCTGGAGGCTGTGAACTGTTACTAGAGTTCACAACATCCAGGTGTGCCAACCGCCGGGAACTCCAAGAAACCTAAATGCTCTCTTATAGGCTTTCTTAAAGACTCCTTTAAGGTTTGCTGGGAGACCCAGTGTCAAAACCACAGATTTTTGTTTTTTTGCCAAGAGATATAGATTTTGTGCTGGAAGTTATACACCAAATTCCTGCATCAAATCTGCATCTTCTACCAAAAAAATGCATCAACCGCATAAAAATGTGATGCGTTTTTTTTGCCAGGAGATGCAGATTTGGTGCAGAAGTATGGTGCATAAATTACAGCACAAAATCTGCGTCTCTTGGCGAAAAAACGCACAAAAACGGTTTTGATACGGTTTCAGTGTGGTTTTCTGCCAGGAGATGCAAATTTGGTGCAGAAATCTGGTGCAGCCATTTCAGTACCAAAATTGTTTCTCCTGGCAGAAAACTGCAGCAAAAGAGCGTCAAAACCGCTTTTGTGCGGTTTTCTGCCAGGAGATGCAGATTTGGTGCTGGAATTTATACACCAAATTCCTGCACTAAATCTGCATCTCCGGGCTAAAAATCGCATCAATGCCGCATCAAAACCGAATCGTTTTTTGATGCGTTTTTTTTTTTGCTAGAAGTTACAGATTTGGTGCAGGAATTTGGTATATAAATTCCAGCACCAAATCTGCATCTCTTGGCAAAAAAAGCAGTTTTCTGCCAGGAGATGGAGGTCTGATTGAACTCAGTTCACCTGAGGTGTGGTCACTGAGTTCAGTGAGTTCACCTGAGGTGAGTTTACCTGCGGTCATTGGTGGGGTACCGTGGCAACCTCCAGTAGTGACCGCAGATAAACTGATTGACGTCACCGCTGATCGCTGGAGCTCAGTCAGTCTCTGCCTGAAGCCACAGCGGGCGATTATTTTTTCTAATGTACCTGTTCGCTGCAACTTCAGTGTGTAGCAGAGCCGGGATCATCATGGGACATTGTGGTGTGTTTTACATCGCATCTGGGTATTTTGGGGTTAATAAATTGGAGAAAGAGGGTGGGTTTTTTTAAATAAAGGATTTTTCTCTGTATTTTGTGTTTATTTATTTTTACTTACAGGATTAGTAATGGGGCGGTCTCATAGACCCCTACCCATGACTAATCTAGGGCTTAGTGACAGCTTGGAGCTGTCATTAACCCCTTATATTACCCCAATTGCCACCACATCAAGACAATCGGGATGAGCTGGGTAAATTGCCGCAATTGTCGAATCTAATGGATGTGGTAATTCTGAGCGGCTGCAGGCTGCTATTTTTAGACTGAGGGGCTCCCAATAACCAAGAGCCTCCCAAGCCTGAGAATACCAGTCCCCAGCTGTAGGCTGTATCTTGCCTGGGTATCAAAATTGGGGGGAACGGCACGCCTTTTTTAAAATTATTCAATTAAATAATTTTAAAAAAGCCATACAACTAAAATAAGCACACGGCTGGGGCTGTAGCGTGTAGCCGCATGCTTTATCTGTGCTGGGTATCACAAAATACGGGAAAAGCCTATGACAATTTGTTTATTTTTACACCACTACAGGGATGCAGACAGTGTGTGTGATTCCAACCAATCACAGACGCTGTTACACCAGGGGGTGTGTGGTCTGACTGCAACCAATTACAGATGCCGGGACTGACAGTGGGTGGGAGAAGCAGTGAATATGTATGAGAGGTAATGAGCGGCCCCGGATGTAGTGTCACAGCCACGGGGGAGGGTCGGTAAGTAACACTCCTGCTTTATTCCTTTTTTTTTAATTATGTGAGTGAGCTAACCATGCAGTAACACATCCCTGGGAAGTCATTGTTCAGAGTCTGTGCATGGACACTAGGTATCTGGTACGCACCCGGAACTTTACAGTCCAGGTTTGCACACCATTATCTATGTGTTATAAGTTAGCATTTATCATGCAGAGTTGATCATTTATTGCATTTGTTGGACCCAGTCCTCTGTGCGAAAAAGGGAATCTGTCACCAGGTTTTTACTCCCCCACCTGAAAGCAGCATGATGTAGGGGCAGAGACCCTGATTCCAGTGATGTGTCACTTACTGAGCTGTTTACTGTCATTTTAATAAAATCCATGTTTTCTTTACTGCAGATGTAGCAGTTATCCAGAGCTCATGAATATGCTGGACTACCTGCAGCATGCCAAGTAGTCCTGTAATGATAAAATCCTGCTGATTAAACTGTGATTTGATCAAAACTACACTAAGCAGTCCAGTAAGTGACACATCGCTGGAATCAGTGTCTCTGCCCCTATGTTTCAGATTAGGTGGCAAAAACCTGGTGAAGGTGCTGGTGATCACACTTCTCAGAGGAAGGGATGTACATTGGTCATCATTATTATAGAGGATTTTGGTGAAGAGCAGTAAACACAATGGACACCAGGTGCTTGTAGAGAAAATGTTGAGATATTCTGGAGATATTATGTTCCAAACCTGATGAATATTGGGGGTCTGCATGGCCTTCTCCCTGTAACTAGAGTATATTACCAGATTTTCCTCTATTCCAGTAACTGTTCCATAGGTATTATGTAGGAGACGATCTTTTAGCTTCTATAGGGGACACGGAGGTCGCCTTCCTCGGATAAGGTTAGCCTAATTTACCGTATCTTCATTGGGCAGGAGGAATTTTGGGCCACTCTAACACATAAGAAGACCTTAGTATGACAAATTAAGCATGGTAGGTCAGGCCCCCAGATTTTGTTTTGGGGTCCATCTTTCCCGTAGGGTCTATATTTTATGACTTGAGTTATGTGGATATTCAGGATGTAGTAGTGACTGGTGGAGTCTTGTTACTCACTGATAAAAGTGGGGTCTTCAAGGTGAAGACATTATCTGATCCTCCAGTGGTCCAAAACCTGAAAAACCCTATTAATTACCCCCTCCAGAAATGAGAAAGCCTTTTAAGTGCACACACTTAACCGACTGACACGGTGGCGTCGGGCTTTGTTCAGATTGCAGATTCTGACACTCCGTCCAATGGTTTCTCTGGTGTCTGGGATCAACACAGGCAGACTCGGGCGTCGACCTGCTGTGTTCTGATTCATAAGGAAGAGTTCATCTCTGCTGTCTGCTTGCTCCTTTGATCGCATGTTGTCGGGAGGCCTATCAAATCTGCTCCCCTCCTATTTATGCTGGTTGAAACCTTCCACCCATGCCAGCTATAGTTTGACTTTGTTGGTCTGTGAGTTGTGGTATCCCAGACTCTCTGGTAAATGTTGTGCTCATTGTTTGGTGCGGTTGTGGAGTTTACCCCTATTGTTTTGCAACTTCCTTCCTGCTCTTGATTACCTCCTGAATCTCTTATTGACTTTAGCTATGTGTGTGCTGTGTGACAGAGTTTTTGGCTTTCTCTTGTCTGTCTTTATCTGTGGGTTTCAGCTCGTTCCTGTCCTGTCCCTCCCTGGGGGTAGGGGGAATCAGATCAGGACTGGTCAGGGGTAGGGCCAGAAAGGAGACTCAGACATCTCCACCATCAGGAGTATTCCCTAGTTTGAAGGACAGTTTAGGAGCTCCAGTCCCCCGCTATCCTATAGTCATCGTGACAGGTCCATCTCCAGGTCGGAGTAATATCTGTTGCCCATAAAAGTGTTCTCCCAACATCTTTGGTGTGTTGGGCCCCTTATCGGGATGAAAAAAAGAGAAGAGAAACAAGAACCAGGATCCAGTCTAAGGATGATTGAAGTATCTATTGTCCCATCCTTTGTCATCATGGATGGAGATACACAAGGTTTTGCCAGTCCTTTTGGCCCTCCTCCATCTTGTGTTTCCAATCTGTGGTTACCTACTGGGAATGTTGATGGTTCCATCATCTCTTTTTTTGTATCTTTTATATTTTTTCATCCACACGTTGTCTTATTTTCCATGCCACCTAATCTCTGCGGCTGGTGATACAGTATGTGACCAGAATCTGCCTCATGAAGTTACCGCAGCTTCGTCAACCGTCTTGAATGTCACCGAGGACATCTCCAGCTTCTTCCCTTTCACAATGTTATCTTTCCCTCGCTGTCATTTTCCAGCAGAGCGCTGGTTAACTCATAATTAGATTCCTTGCTGGTGAAGAATCGCACACAAGGAGAAATTCCTTCTCATTAAATACACACTCGCTGAGGCAAAACACTTCTTGTCGGGAGACGAGAGGCTCGTGTGTAGAATGCTAATGGTCTCTGGTGGCAACCACTAGTGTGGGTAACAATGGGGCGGTGAATCGTCTCCGGAGTCTCCTCCACCTTTCTACACTATATGGGGCCGTGTTCACCATACGTGGATATGACCACAAAAACATCCCCAGTGTTTATCAACAACCATTGCTTCTTCTCCTATCTTCTCTAGAGCTGGTCCTCCGAGCTGCTAGAAGCCATCAACCACAACCTTCAGCCACAGCATCGGCTCAACCTCGTCAGCTATTAGTGCATATACATGGGGCCCATTCATGCCACCAGATCGTGTAGACCTACGTGACATCATCATTTTATGATTCAGAGGGGCATCATGTTGGAAGAACCTCGGCAAAAGAAGTCAATGTGGGTTTGGTTCTGGCTCTTGGAGGACATTTCTGACTTGTAATCTGAGGCATCCCTTTGAGACTTTGGCGATGTTGAAGGCATCTTACGCTAAAGGTCTGATGTAAGGCTCCAAAGGCTACAGTAGATGCCAAAACCAACATTGGATTAATGCTAAAAAAGCTGCTGGAAGAGTGGAGACAGTAGAGATTTTGAAACAACCCAATCATGGGTCCATCGACATGAAAAAATGGCCAGAAACTTCAATCAATGTAAGGAATCCACTGACTACTAGGGGAAAAAAGACCTTGTCATCATCTTTTTGCTGCCGGCAACATTTGTGCCGTATCTTAGCCCAATTAATCAATTTGGTCATCTGATATTATTGGTTAGCTGAAGCAAAGATGGTGGGATTGTGCTCATTAGTGCTTGCTCAGTAGAGTAATCAAGTAAAACTTGTTATTTTTGACAATTTCCTTACATGTCTGTAATTAGAACTGTTTTTAAGAGAGTCCCGCTCCGTTTTGTAACTTTTTAGGGAGAAAAAAGTTTCTGTAACTTTTTGCATTTTAGAGCACCCGAGACAATTTATTGGAATTATGAGGTAACTGTGTTATGATATGACCAAAAGTTAATGGGGTTATCCAGAACTCTTTTGAAGTGAGACCCGCTCCTTTGTGTAACTTTTTGGGGAAAAAAAGGTTTCTGAAGCTTTTTGTATTTTTGAGCACCCAAGAAAACATATTGGAATTATAATGTAACTGGGTTATGATATTGCCAAAAGTTAATGGGCTTATCCAAAACTGTTTTTAAGAGAGACCTGCTTCGTATTGTAACTTTTTTGGGAAAAAAAAGTTTCTGTAGCTTTTTGCATTTTTAACACCTGAGACAATATATTGGAATTATGATGTAACTGGACTATGATATCACCAAAAGTTAATGGGGTTATCCCATTTTTAAGAGAGACCCGCTCCTTTGTGTAACGTTTTAGGGAGAAAAATGTTTCTGTAGCTTTCTGCATTTTTGAACACTTGAGACAATTTATTGGAATTATGAGGTAACTGGTTTATGATATCACCAAAAGTTAATGGGCTTATCCAGAACTGTTTTTAAGAGAGTTCTGCTCTGTTTTGTAACTTTTCGGGGTAAATAAAATTTCTGTAGCCTTTTGCATTTTTAAGTACCTGAAACAACATATTGGAATTATGATGTAACTGGGTTATGATATCCCCAAAAGTGATTACTGGGGTTATCCAGGGTTTTTCAAAATTGGGGTTAAAAACAAGAATATAGTCCAAAATAATAAAAGAAAATGTAGCAGTCACCTTGTCAAACCCCTGCCGCTCCAACAGTCCCTCATCGCCCTGCAGTTACGACATCACATGACCATTACTGACGCCATGTATGACGTGACCATTGAGCCTAGTAATTGACTGCATTGGTTTAGTAAAAAATAGACATGATGTCATGAGTCCAGATTGTACAGGGACAATGGGGGAGGCAGCACTAGAGCAATAGGAGTTAGAAATAGAATAATACTTCTCACATTTACCCCAATTTTAAAAAATCCCAGACAACTTTTTTTAGTGGAGCTCAGTTGTTTTCCAATGAATAAGGCTGAGCTGCAATACCACATATAACCTACGAACAAATGTGGCACTGTATTTACACTAAAGTAACAATCTTTTATTGTTTTTATTTACATTTGGTAGAATCCAGTAATCAGATGCATGTTTCATAAGGCAGATATAGTTGACCCTTGGCCAACCATCCATTGACCACCATGACTTTACCGGAGAATACAAGATCTGGCTGAAGTATAGACTATGTTTTTTCTCCATGGGATAGAATGCGAATGAGCTCTCTTCCAGAAGGAGGACAACTGTCTTTCTTCTTCCAGTTATTGGAAGTACTGTAGTTAATGTCTGACCTGTTAATGAGCTTGTGGTGCTTCTTCTGTGTTGGCACTAGTGTGAAGTTATTGGGGTTTGGACTCCCAACGTTTCCGAGAATGAAAAGTTACCACTATGTATTTATGAAAGGTCACATTAATGGTGGACGATGAGATGGAAGTCCCAAAGTGAGGACTTTTATCATTAGTTTTCCTAGATCCCATTGACTTCAGTCCAGCACCATCTCCCAGACTTCCGACCATAACTCCTTCCAGCATATCTGATCGGCAAATCCAGAAAGTCGATAATCAATGTCCTTTGTCGAGTAACAATGTAATTCATATTTGGATATGATCCCAAAAATCCAATTCTCTAATGTTGTCCGCGAGGACGTAGGAAATGCTCCTTGTCCTAACGAGGAACAGAAGCGGCTAATGTCGTACTTGAGAAGACAATGACATCAACCGTGAAGATCGTTTATCAGGACAGAGCTCGGTTGGCTACGGCTGTTAGTGTGATTCGATATCCTGGAGTAAATAGTGCACTGATTACCGGCAGGTCCCATCACGGGCACTTCATGGCGAGTTAAGATAAAACTTTCCGTTACGGTTTTTGTGATTTTCGGTCAAAGGACATCAAAGGGCAGGAAGCCATTGCTCTTTATAAACTGGACTGAGATTTGGTGACTTCTGTAGTTGCTTTTTATGGGGTGACGTGTTTTATATTTTTGTTATAATGGGTAAAAAAAATATAACACAATAGAAGACCACCCAACTCCTGCAGCAAAGCCCCCTCCCACCATACAGCCGAGGTTAGTACTTCTTGTGTCCTTCCTTACCTTTCCTCTTGGTTTTACACATCCTAAAATGAGCGACACAACATGATTTCTGGATACTCTGTCAGAAGATGTTTACGCTATAAGTGCCCACCCAGTGGTTGTATTGGGAAGGGTTTTTCTTTTTTCAGTTTATCTGAGCTGCAATACGTGAAATAGCCCAAAAATAAATAGAGAAGAACGTTTACTAACCAGTGGCGTAACTATAGTACTTGTACTGTACATACTGTAATTGTAACAGGGCCCTCACCAGCATGGTGGTCTGATGTACAAATGTAATAATGTCCTCTGTCCTGTAATAATGTCCCCCATCCTGTAATAATATCGCCTGTCCTGGACCCTTTCTTGTAATAATGTCCCCATCCTGGGCCTTTGCTGTAATAATGTCCCCCTTCGTGGACCCTTTCCAGTGATAATATCCCCATCGTGCAGCCTTGCTTTAATACTGTCCCCCATCCTAGGCCCTTGCTGTTTTAATGTCCCCCATTATGGACCCTTTCCAGTGATAATATCCCCATCCTGGGGTCTTGCTTTAATACTGTCCCCCATCCTAGGCCCTTGCTGTTTTAATATCCCCCATTTTGGACCCTTCCCAGTGATAATATATCCATCCTGGGGACTTACTGTAATACTGTACCCCATCCTGGGCTCCTTCCTATAATAAAGGCCTTTGTCCTGGGCCTTTTCCTGTATTAATATCCTCCATCTTGGTCCCCTTCCAGTAATATTGTTAACATGTTGGCCCCTTCCAGTAATAAAGTCCGCCATCCTGCCCCCTTCATGTAATAATGTGCCCTATCCTGGGCCCTTGCTGTAATAATGTCCCCCATCCTGGGCCCTTTCCTGTAATAAAGGCATCTGTCCTGGGCCCTTTCTTGTATTAAATTCCTCCATCCTGGTCCCCTTCCACTAATATTGTTTTCATGCTAGCCCCTTCCGTAATAATTTGCACCATCCTGGCCCCTCCCTGTAATAATATACCCATCGTGGCCCCTTTCCTGGAATAATGTCAGCTATTCTGGGGCCTTGCTGTAAGAATCTCACACATCCTGGTCCCTTCCTATAAAATTGCTTTCATCCTGGCCCCTTCCTGTAATAATGTCCCCCCATCCTGGGCCCTTCTGGTAATAAAGTTCATCTTTTCTAGTGATAATATCTCCATCCTGGGGCCTTAGTGTAATAATGTCCTCCAACATGGACCCTTTCCAATAATAATGTCCCCATCCTGGGCCCTTTCTGTAGTAATGTTTTCCATCGTGGACCCTTTCTAGTGATAACATCCCCATCCTGAACCATTGCTGTAATAATGTCCTCCATCATTGACTCTTTCAGATGATAATATCCCCATCCTGACCCTTTCTTATAATAATGTCCCTCATCCTGGGTCCTGCTGAAATTATGTCTCCCATCCTGGACCCTTACTATAATAATGACCCCATCCTGGTGTTACAGGTGACAGACAGTCCGGTGGTGTCCGACTATAGAAGGTCACAGCATTTGGCTGCACAAACTGCTCCCTGACCTTCTATCATTCCTACTTGATTTTTATACCTTTCCTTTTACGACCCTGGGACGTTGTTCAGCCTGTCAGCTGCTGTTCATCAGCACTTTCCTTGTCTATATATACTGTCACTTCCTATTCCTCGGTGCTGGTGATATTTGATACATCTTTATCAAGTCTTCAGTGCAAGCAGGCGGCTTGCATGCATCTGGAGAATCTTTCTGGTTGTTGCAGCTTCTCTACCTGAGACAACTAGAGATAAGTTGGTTTTCCCATGTTTGTTATCACTGTGTGTCCTTTAGTGACTAGCGGGGTTGATGAAGAGCTCTTCCTATCTGCTCCCTACCTAGGGCCCAGATCGGGGTCAGCCTAGGGTCAGGTATCCAGCTTGGCGCATAGGTACGAAACCTATCTAGGGTGGTGAGGGAAGCCAGGGCCATCAGTAGGCTTGGTCAGGGGTCAGTCTCCCCCTTACCTAGATACAGGCTTTCCCTTCCCTTTTGCCATTTGCTTGGTACTTTGCTGTACCTAGTGTGACACCTGCGCGCTTCCAGTAATATTGTCGCGGGTGGCGGGGCGCTGCGCTCGCCAACGCTCGGGTCCGGCGCTGCTGCTGCTGCTCGGTGGCTCGAGCGGTGGGCCGGATCCGGGGACTCGAGCGGCGCTCCTCGCCCGTGAGTGAAAAGGGGATTGTTTGTTTGGGGGATTTAGTCTGTGACGCCACCCACGGGTTGTGGTGAAGATGGGCACCACCGCTGCTGGTGACGGGGATCCCGGGAGCGATGGTAGGGAGCAGCTGGGATGTTGTTTTACCACTAGGTGGGTAGGGGTTGGTGGTCCCGGGGCCCGGTGGTGTGACGGGGAGGCAGGGTCGGTGAGGTGCAGGGTTGCAGGGACAGCGCGGCGCGGTGCCGGATGGCGCGGTGCCGGATGGCACGGGTGTACTCACTCAGACAGAAAGTCACAAAGTCTCCGGTAAACCAAACGGCTGGATGGATAGGTCCCGCAGCCGGCTGCTGTGTCTCTCCCCGGACAGGTGATGGCGGCTGTCTTTCCCTGCACCTATGTGTACTGTGTTGACTCCGATGGCTTCCCAACGGTAGCTCGCTCCCCAGTGTAAGGATGCCGGAGGAGCCCGTTTTGCCCACAGGCGCTGGCCCTTGGATCTCTAGCCTGTGGCGGTAGCTGTATATCCTCACGGTGCGGACGGTTGCCTTCTAACGGGTCTTTGGTTGTTAGGAAACCCCTGGGGTTCTGGTCACTATCGGATTTGACCTTTGTCGGCGGCTCCAAGCCTGGTCGGGGTCCGAAGGCCCTGCCTGTGTGTGCTGGCTTCACTTCGCACCCCGGTTCGGTACCGGCGGGCCACCGCCCGACCCCGGTCCTACGGTTCCGCGTTGATCCACCACTCCTGCAGACGGCCACCACCATCTGCCAACCTTGCTGTCAGTGCCTGGGCCACACACCCAGACACCCTTCACTTTACTCCTCTCACTTCAACCTCCAAAACTGAACTACTTCTTTTCCCGCCTCCAGGCCTGTGAACTCCTCAGTGGCTTAGTGGGTGGGGCCAACCGCTTGGCTCCACCCCACCTGGTGTGGACATCAGCTCTGGGGGGAGGCAACAAGGATTTTTGTGTGACTAAAGTAACTGTCTGGGGGTGGGTGTATGTCTTACCTGTGACGACCTGGCTAGTCCAGGGCGCCACAATATTGTCCCCTATCCTGGGCTCTTGTTATAATAGTGTCCTCTGTCCTGTTACCCTCCTCCAGCACATATTAAAAAATGATTCTTCTTACCTGTCCTTGCTTACATCACAGCATCCTCGTCTATCTCTATAGCCAGCACAGGGAAACGGGCAGCGCGTGTCAATGCTGTCAATCACCGCCCGCTATGTGCCTACCGATATAAGTTACTGACTTCTGATTGGCTAGCGGCCTGTACAGTGATTGCAGTACACTCTCTGCACTGCAATACAATTAAGTTGCCCCCCCCCCCCCGGACCATGGGCCTGGTCACCGTTGTAGCGGGTATACCACTGTTACTAAGTCCACAGTTTGTTCTTTTTCCTTATCATCCACCTGTAGAGGGAATATTACATTAGCATCGGCGATTAGTAATATTATGTTTAAGGGATCCTGTGAGAATAGACCGATCAAGCAGCTTTTCCTACTCATGAGGTTCTCAGTGTAAAGGCCGCTTTACACGCAACGACATGGCTAACGAGATGTCGTTGGGGTCACGGAATTCGCGACGCACATCCGGCCTCGTTAGCAACTTCGTTGCGTGTGAAACGCACGAAAGACCGTTAACGATCAAAATTACTCACCTAATCGTTGGTCGTTGACGCGTCGTTCCTTTCCCGATTATCATTGCTGTTGCAGGTTGCAGGTTGTTGGTCGTTCCTGCGGCAGCACACATCGCTATGTGTGACACCACAGGAACGAGGAACCTCACCTTACCTGCGACTGCCCGCAATGAGGAAGGAAGGAGGTGGGCGGGATGTTCGCTCCGCTCATCTCCGCCCCTCCGCTTCTATTGGGCGGCCACTTAGTGACGTCGCTGTGACGCAGCACGAACCTCCCCCTTAGAAAGGAGGCGGTTCGCCAGCCACAGCGACGTCGCTAGGCAGGTAAGTAGTGTGACAGGTCCTAGCGATGTTGTGCGCGACAGTCAGCGATTTGCCCGTGATGCACAACCGACGGGGGGGCGGGTACGCTCGCTAGCGATATCGATATCGCTGTGTGTAAAGTGTCCCTTAGGCCCTCTTCACACATAGGTTTGAAAAAAAGCACGTGTGACACTTTCCGTTTTGACATTTGTGCCTAGGTGTTTATCATCCATGTGCCGTCTGTGTGCCATTCGTGTGACATTTGTGTTACACATACTGGAAAAAAATGCATGACACTAAAATTATTTTTTTTTATGTGTTAAAGAGCTGAAAAGATAGATAGCTAGAAGAGCGATAGAATTTACAGCTATTAACTAAATGAATAAATAACTAAAAGAAAAAAACATCGTGGCATCCCCCCTTTTTTTTATAACCAGCAAAGGTAAAGCAGACAGCTGTGGGCTGGTATTATCAGGCTGTGGAGTCCCATAATTATTTGGCCCTTCGCATCTTAAAAATAGCAGCCCACGACTGCCCTAGAAATGGAACATCCAATAGATGCTCTAATTCTGGCCCTTTGCCAGCTCTTCCCAATTGCCCTGGTGCGGTGGAAATATCAGGGTAATGTTTTTGGGGGTCGATGTCAGCTATGTGATACTTTGCTTACAGGCAATTGCAAGTCACATTGAGCTTCATGAGACCCGGCGCCTCAGAAGAGCGGTGACATCAGTAATGTTACACACTGCTCAAGGTCACAGAGTCACCGGTCACTCTGGGTCATGCTGCGCTGCATGAGACCCAGTGCCTCTGATAAGTGGTAACATTACTGATGTCATTGCTCTTCAGAGGTGTCGAGTCTCATGCAGAGGTTTGTTTTTCAGATATTTTTTCAGATATCCCTTTTGGATTATGAGTTGCATGGTTTTTTTTAATAAAATGGTAAATGAGGGAACATTTTAGTGACGGATTATTGAAATAATTTTTTATTAGGTGTGTGTCTTTTAGTTGGATTACTGGGTCTGTAATGGGGGTGTCTTATAGACCCGTCTCCATTACTACCCCTGGACCTGACTGACATTACACAGCAGACACCCCATGTATTACTTGATTTCCACGGCACCAGGACAATCGGGATGAGCCAGGTAAAGCACCAGAATTAGAGCATCTAATGGATGTGCCAATTTCAGGGCAGCTGCAGGCTGCTATATTTAGGCTGGGAGGGGCCAAATAACCATGGACTTCCCCAGCCTGAGAACACCAGCCGCCAGCTGTCTACTTTACCTTCACTGGTTATCAAGAATAGGGGGGACCCCATGCCATTTTTTTCTTTTAATAATTTATTGGTTAATACCTATAAAATCTGTCCATCATTCATTGCACATCTTTAACACATAAAAATCTTTACTTTCTAGAATACATTTAATTCTAATTATGTTATATGGATGTCATCCGTGTGCCGTGTGTGTTTTTAATGGACACCTTGGCCCTTGTCATCTTTGCTAACGGTGAAAAAACAGACATGATTCCGTGTGGATCACATGGACATATGTGCGGGAACATCAACATAGTGCTTGAAAACATACTGGAAACACGGGCGTGTGAAGGGGGCCTTTACACTGGAATCTATGGAAAAACTCTTCTGCAGGTGTCCAATTCCTCTGCAGCTCCCCCGCAGGAGAATTGAGGTATTACATAGTGTTCAGTTAAATCCCCTGGCTGTCTGTGTATTGTTTAACCATCCGGGGTCCTCCAGCGATTGAGACGATCCTTGTAGCTGATCTCTGGCTTATGGATTGGGACCCTTAACCGGGCAACCTGGGAGTCTTTACAATTTGCCGTTTTCACAACTCTGTACATTCCAGGTTCTATAAATTTGTGTCAGAATGTAAATGCCGAAAAAAAATTAGCAGGTTAAAGAAATATTTTCCTCCACTCCCTTCCATTTTATGCCAATGTTTGTTTTGTTAAAATCCGCCGAGGTTACACGGGCGACACATTACACTGTAGCGGAATGAATATCCGCTCCTGTCCAAGGCTGAAAGGAAAAAAAATGGATCAATTCATAATAGAAAGAAAATAGCATTAATGTGTGCAAAAATATCTGTGCAGTCAGTGAGTGCTCCCTCCTCCCTCCCCAGAATTAAAAAAAACATGCATGCTTATTTTTTTTTTCCAAAAACAGCGCCACACTTGTGTAGAGGATGTGTCTGGTATTGCAAGCAATGGGATATTACAGGCGCTAGGGGCAGAGATACAAGATTGTACTATATGCGCCCCCCTCAGGATATTTTCTTGCAACAGCACTCCGTGTGGTCAAGTCCGGTATTGCAAGTAAAACTTTTAATGAGTTTTACTAGTGGATTTTTATCTATTTTCCATCATTATGAGACACATAAGATCCGGTGACTATCGTTACGGATTATTCATGCCTATGACAGTATTGTTTATCCCCTCCACCCTCCCCCCCCCACCCCGGGCGCTGTGCCACCTCCTGACATGAAGCATCGGAGGATTCAGATCCCGCTCCACGGTAATTAAACACTTCACATCTTCAGTCCTGATTTTATAGTAATTAACCATCAGTTTATTTCAGCCGGTGGTCAATTATAGGATTGTTGCTGCAGATGTGCGCGTACTTCAGCTTATCACCAGGCGGGAGATTATGCCGTCAGATGGGGAATTCATCATCGCTAGGTTCTGGATTTGGTAATTAAGGATTAAACATTATTTGGGGATGCGGAATGGAGAACTAGGCGGATTTGGCTTTTGGACAAAAGAACTGAAATGGCGCCATATCCGACAGGTGTCCACACTTAGATATACAAATTATAACTCTCAAAGTAAAAACATTTTTGCCCCCGTGTCCATTATTATCGGCTTGGGGTCCCCTGTGCCCCCCTTATCCTACCCTTTTTTCCTTTTGTCCTTCGTAGTAGAGTGTTACAGTAATGCATCTACCTCTATGTTACCTTTGAGTCAACTCAGCATCTGGCCTCTTGTGTGGGGCTGAACTGTTCTTAATTAGGCCAGATGTATGGGTCCTATTGTTTTGTTAAATCAAGCGAAGTTAACCATTGTCTCTTCCCAGACTGATTGGAGCCCTATTGTCTGTAAATGCATATTTCCTCAGTCTCTCTGACTGCATAGTTCAGATGAATCTTATGCAGTCGGATTGAACTTGTAACCAATGAGAAAGCAGCGATCTCCACCAATCCTGTAAGAGAAGTAAGAGAACTGAGTGGTATAAAAGGGTCTTGCTTCTGTCACAAGGATTAGACTCTACATGACTCCAGCTGAGGCGTTTTGGTTTCAGCTAAGGGAATCACTGAACGGCTTCACTTAAAAAAGGATTCTACATAATCTCAGCTAAAGAGCTTTAATTCTAACTGAGGAAACACAGGACGTCTTCACTTTGGATATTCTACAGAATTTCAGCTCCAGAGCATCGGTTCCAGCTGAAGGTTCACAGAACTGCTTCCTAAGCTTACCGCTATCTTTTCTCAGTGGGTGCCCACCAAAGGCGAGGTGCTGATGGACTGGAATAGTTGGCCCTTGAAACCCCGAAGTCACAAAGACTCTATTCCTTGGAGAGACAGCAGAAGGGTGAGACTGTGTTCTGTGCAAGGTCTCGCCTCGTGGGGAAAGGATGATTCTGAGAAAGGTCAGAAATCAGCCCAGAACTACACGGGAGAACCTGGTCAATGACCTGAAGAGAGCTGGGACCACTGCCTTAAAGATTACAGTTAGTACACACTACACCGCCATGGATTAAAATCCTGCAGGGTACGCAAGGTCTCCCTGCTTACGCCAGCACATGTCCAGTGTTTGAAGTTCACCAATGACTATCTGGATGATCCAGGGGAGGTGTGAGAGAAGGACATGTGGTCAGATGAGACCAAGATAGAACTTTTTGTTATCAACTCCACTCGCCGTATTTGGAGGAAGGAGAAGGATTAGTACAAACCCAAGAAGACGATCTGTATGGAGGAGTCACCTGAAAGATCTGGAGAAGATCTGTATGGGGGAGTGACCTGAAAGATCTGGAGAAGATATGTATGGAGGAGTCACCTGAAAGATCTGGAGAAGATCTGTATGGAGGAGTCACCTGAAAGATCTGGAGAAGATCTGTATGGGGGAGTGACCTGAAAGATCTGGAGAAGATCTGTATGGAGGAGTGACCTGAAAGATCTGGAGAAGATCTGTATGGAGGAGTGACCTGAAAGATCTGGAGAAGATCTGTATGGGGGAGTGACCTGAAAGATCTGGAGAAGATCTGTATGGAGGAGTGACCTGAAAGATCTGGAGAAGATCTGTATGGAGGAGTGATCTGAAAGATCTGGAGAAGATCTGTATGGGGGAGTGACCTGAAAGATCTGAAGAAGATCTGTATGGGGGAGTGACATGAAAGATCTGGAGAAGATCTGTACGAAAGAGTGACCTGAAAGATCTGGAGAAGATCTGTATGGAGGAGTGACCTGAAAGATCTGGAGAAGATCTGTATGGAGGAGTGACCTGAAAGATCTGGAGAAGATCTGTATGGGGGAGTGACCTGAAAGATCTGGAGAAGATCTGTATGGGGGAGTGACATGAAAGATCTGGAGAAGATCTGTACGAAAGAGTGACCTGAAAGATCTGGAGAAGATCTGTATGGAGGAGTGACCTGAAAGATCTGGAGAAGATCTGTATGGTGGAGCGACCTGAAAGATCTGGAGAAGATGTGTATGGAGGAGTGACCTGAAAGATCTGGAGAAGATCTATATCGAGGAGTCACCTGAAAGATCTGGAGAAGATTTGTACGGAGGAGTGACTTGAAAGATCTGGAGAAGATCTGTATGGAGGAGTGACCTGAAAGATCTGGAGAAGATGTGTATGGAGGAGTGACCTGAAAGATTCTGGAGAAGATCTGTATGGGGGAGTGACCTGAAAGATCTGGAGAAGATCTGTATGGAGGAGTGACCTGAAAGATCTGGAGAAGATCTGTATGGGGGAGTGACCTGAAAGATCTGGAGAAGAGCTGTATGGAGGAGTGACCTGAAAGATCTGGAGAAGATCTGTATGGGGGAGTGACCTGAAAGATCTGGAGAAGATCTGTATGGAGGAGTGACCTGAAAGATCTGGAGAAGAGCTGTATGGAGGAGTGACCTGAAAGATCTGGAGAAGATCTGTATGGGGGAGTGACCTGAAAGATCTGGAGAAGATCTGTATGGAGGAGTGACCTGAAAGATCTGGAGAAGAGCTGTATGGAGGAGTGACCTGAAAGATCTGGAGAAGATCTGTATGGAGGAGTGACCTGAAAGATCTGGAGAAGAGCTGTATGGAGGAGTGACCTGAAAGATCTGGAGAAGAGCTGTATGGAGGAGTGACCTGAAAGATCTGGAGAAGATCTGTATGGGGGAGTGACCTGAAAGATCTGGAGAAGATCTGTATGGAGGAGTGACCTGAAAGATCTGGAGAAGATCTGTATGGAAGAGTGAACTGAAAGATCTGGAGAAGATCTGTATGGAGGAGTGACCTGAAAGATCTGGAGAAGATCTGTATGGAGGAGTGACCTGAAAGATCTGGAGAAGATCTGTATGGGGGAGTGACCTGAAAGATCTGGAGAAGATCTGTATGGGGGAGTGACCTGAAAGATCTGGAGAAGATCTGTATGGGGGAGTGACCTGAAAGAGCTGGAGAAGATCTGTATGGAGGAGTGACCTGAAAGATCTGGAGAAGATCTGTATGGAGGAATCGCCGAAACCCCTGTTGCAGTGTGTGCAAACCTGGTCAAGATCTACCGGAAACATGTGACCTCTGTAACTGCAAACAAAGGTTTCTACCAAATATTAAGTTCTGTTTTTCTATTGTATCAAATACTTATTTCATGCAATAAAATGCAAATTAATGATTTATAAATCCTACAATGGGATTCTCGGGATATTTTTATTCTGTCACAGGTGAAGTTACCTACAATAGAAATCACAGCCCTCTCTATTCTCTGTAGGTGGGAAAACTGCAAAATCAGCAGAAGATCAAATACTTATTTCATGCCATAAAATGCAAATTAATTATTTATAAATCATACAATTCTCTGGATATTTTTATTCTGTCTCAGGTGAAGTTACCTACGATAGAAATCACAGACCCCTCCATTCTGTGTTGGTGGAAAACTGCAAAATCAGCAGAGGATCAAATACTTATTTTCCCCACTGTATACATACACAGTATATCACAAGTGAGTACACCCCTAAGTGACAATGACAATAATGTGAGGGGTGTACTCACTTTTGTGATATACTATATATATATATATATATATATATATATATATATAAATGTTGGCAGGTTTTTGGTAGGACTGGTCTCTGAGAGGTTTTTTTGTTACTTGTGAATATAGATGATGTCGGTGTTGGCGGAGGGTGGAGATTGTGGGTTCAGCAATGTAGGGAAGCAGTCTGTGCCGCCAATACATTATCTCCATAGTCGGAGCTTTTATGCCGTGTCCTTCACAAACACTTCTGCTTCAACGGGTTTTTCGAAAAGAAGAAAAAAATTCTCAATTTTCTATAGTTCAATTTCCCTGTCATTTCCCAGGCAGAGCCGCTATTGTGTTGATGTAATTTTCACACCATTTCTTCTTACGCTTTTCTTTCTTCTGTTTGTTGCAGAGCCCCGGACCAAACTCTGAAGCTTTTGTCAAGCAGATTTTTTTTTATTTCTTCTTTTTATTATTTACTGAGAACAGAACGGAAAATCTCAAGGCAAATCTTCACACGAGATAAACATGGAGATGATTGTCAGACTGTACTTGCTGCTCACCGTGGCTTCCTCACTGGTAGGTGCCGCGCTCTCGCTTTGCTTCTACAGATTTCCAGCTTTGTTGTGTAGGCTGTGACACGGTTAGCAGAGTCATCTCTTTATTGTTATTATTAGTAGGTAGGATCAGCAGAGTCATCGCATTATTGTTATTATTACTGGCTAGCGTCAGCAGAGTCATCGCATTATTTTTATTATTAGTGGGTAGGATCAGCTGGGCCTTCTCATCATTGTTATTATCAGTGGGTAGGGTCAGCAGAGTTATCTCATTATTATTATTATTATTATTATTATCAGTAGGTAGGGTCAGCAGAATTATCTCTTTATTGTTATTACCAGTGGGTAGGGTCAGCAGAGTCATCTCGTTATTGTTATTATTAATGGGTAGGGTCAGCAGAGTCATCTCATTATTGTTATTATCAGTGGATAGGGTCAGCAGAGTCATCTTATTGTCATGATTAGTAGGTAGGATCAACAGAGTAATTTCATTATTTTTTTATTATTAATGGGTAGGGTCAGCAGAGTCATCTTATTATTGTTGTTATTAGTGGCTAGGGTAAGCAGAGTTATTTCTTTATTATTATTAGTGGCTAGGGTCCGTCAGCACAGTTAACTCTTTATTGTTATTATCAATGGGTAGTGTCAGCAGAGTCATCTCATTATTGTCATTATGTCATTATTGGTAGGTAGGGTCAGCAGAGTCATCTCTTTATTGTTATTATTAGTGAATAGGGTCAGCAGAGTTATCTCTTTATTGTTGTTATTATTAGTGAATAGGGTCAGCAGAGTCAAACTCATTATAGTAATTGTTAGTAGGTAGGATCAGCAGAGTCATCTCATTATTGTTATTATTAGTGGGTAGGGTCAGCAGAGTCATCTCATTATTAGTGGAAAGGATAAGCTGGGTCATCTGATAATTGTTATTATTGGTGGTAGGAGCAGCAGAGTCATCTTATTGTTATTATTTGTAGGTAGGGTCAGCCGAGTCATCTCATTATTGTTATTATTAGTGGGAGGGTCAGCAGAGTCATCTCATTATTGATATTATTAGTGGAAAGGATAAGCTGGGTCACCTGATAATTGTTATTATTGGTGGTAGGAGCAGCAGAGTCATCTTATTGTTATTATTTGTAGGTAGGGTCAGCCGAGTCATCTCATTATTGTTATTAGTAGGTAGGATCAGCAGAGTCATCTCATTATTGTTATTATTAGTGGGAGGGTCAGCAGAGTCATCTCATTATTGTTATTATTAGTGGGAGGGTCAGCAGAGTCATCTCATTATTGATATTATTAGTTACAGGGTCAGCAGAGTCATCTCATTATTGATATTATTAGTGGAAAGGATAAGCTGGGTCACCTGATAATTGTTTTTAGTGGTGGGTAGGAGCAGCAGAGTTAAATTATTATTTGTAGGTAGGGTCAGCAGAGGCATCTCATTCTTTTTCTTCTTATTAGTTGGGTCAGCCGGATCATCTCATTGTTTTAGAAGGTGGAGTCAGCAGAGCCATTCCATTAATTTTAGGCTGGTTTCCCACCTCAGTGTTTCATGGTCCATACTTGGACTATGGTCACAGACTGGCCACGAGTCACCTGAACTGAACTCTGCAGCATAGTAAAGCGCCATGGAATTGATGGCGCTATAATAATAAATAATAATAAATAATAATAATAGGCATTTATGAGGCTACTAAGTGCAGCTCAGGAGACCCGTGGCCAGTTTCAGTATCCTGGTCACAGTACGGACGAAGAAACAAAGATGTGTAAAACTGGTCTTAGAGGGTAGGATCAGCAGAGTCTTCTCATAATCAGTAGAGGGCAGGCTCAGCAGTCTCATCTCATTAATTATCATCAGAGGATAGGATCAGCAGAATCATATCATTTACGGATAGGAAATGTTGTTTTACTGCAAGTCCTAAATATGGCAGGATATCAACAAAATACACTTTATGGACTGATAGGTCTCTGTTGGCGGATCGACCATAACCCCCCACTTGGTGGAAGTCACACGTCAAAATAGCAGCTCTCCTGAGTCCCGATACTTTTTTGCAGGGACTGGTAATTTTAATAAACACTAATAAATGATATCTGAGATACATTCTGATTGTAAGATGGAAACCTGTTTTCTGCAGCTTAAATGATTTTTAATTGACCATCCTGGATAGTGAAGACCCCCCCGGTATCCATCCATACTCCCTGCAATAAGAAAGTTGAGCTGCCTGGAGAGCCATCACATTTTTCACTCTGGGTCTAGGAACTAACAGGCAGGTAGCAGTTAAGTATCTTGCTGATTGACAGCTGCCTCCCCTCTGCTTAACTATGGGTAGTTGGTTGTCAATCAACATGACGCAGGCAGCCATCCCTACTACTGAGCACCTAGAAGAAGAGCTGCTGTTTTGACATGGAGCAGCTGAATCGCTAACAGGAGTGGTCAATGACCAATATGAGCCGACGCCGGATAGAACACTCAGGTAGTTGCCTCTGTTAGTAAGTGCCTTCCTGTTAGTTTGTACGTCCTGGGGTCACTTGTGGGGGAGCTCCTCTGTTTAGGCACATCATGGGGTCTTGAAACCTGACATGGCATCCGTCTGCTAATGATTCCAGACAATTTTGCATTCAAAAAGGTCAAATGGCGCTCCTTCCCTTCCGAGCCCTGCCATGCACCCAAACAGTAGATTTCTACCACATATGGAGTATTGGTGTACTCAGGAGAAATTACACAACAAATTGTATGGTGCATTTTTGTGAAAATGAAAAATTTGGGGTTAAAGCAGCATGTTTGTCGCAAAAATGTTATTTTTCATTTTCCCGGCTCAATGTTATAAAATTCTGTAAAGCATCTAGGGGTTCAAGGTGGTCACCAAACATCTAGGTAAATTCCTTGAGGGTTCTAGTTTCCAAAATGGGGTCACTTGTGGGGAGCTCCACTGTTTAGGTACCTCAGGGGTTCTCCAAACCCAACATGGCATCCACTAACAGTTCCAGCCAATTTTGCTTTCAAAAAGTTAAATGGCGCTCCTTCCCTTTCGAGCCCTGCCATGCACCCAAACAGTAGATTTCTACCACAGATGGAGTATTAGAATACTCAAGAGAAGTTACATGACAAATTGTATGCTGCATTTTTTTGCTGTTACCCTTGTGAAAATGAAAAATTTGGGGTTAAAGCAACATTTTTGTGGTAAAAATGTATTTTTTCATTTTCACAGCTCACGGGTTCAAGGTGCTCACTAAACATCTAGATAAATTCCTTGAGGGGTCTAGTTTCCTAAATGGGGTCTCTTGTGGGGGAGCTCCACTGTTTAGGCATATCAGGGACTTTCCAAAGGTGACAGAATGTTATCTGTTCCAGACAATTTTGTGCTCTAAAATTCAAATGGTGCTCCTTTCCTTTCAAACCCTGCTGTGCACCCAAACAGTAAATTTTCACCACATATGAGGTATCAGCGTACTCAGGAGAAATTGCACAACACATTTTAAGGTGCACTTTCTCTTGTTATCCTTCTGAAAATGCAAAATATGGAGTAAAGAAACATTTTTGTTGGAAAAAGTAAATTTTTCATTTTTTTCCTTCCACATTGCTTTAGGTCCTGTGAATCACCTGAAAGGTTAATAAACTTTTTGGATGTGGTTTTGAGCAGTGTGAGGGGTGCAGTTTTCGAATGGTGCCACTTTTGGGTATTTTCTGTCACGTAGGCTCCTCAAAGCCACTTCAAATGTGATGTGGTCCCTAAAAAAAAAATCGGTTTGTAAATTTTTTTGGAAAAATGAGAAATTGCTGATGAACTTTGACCCCTTCTAACTTCCAAAAACAAAAAAAAAAATGTTTCAAAAATTACCTGGTGTAAAGAAGAAATGTGGGAAATGGTATTTAGTAACTGTTGTGTAACATAACTCTGGTTTAAAGGTATAAAAATACAAAATTTGAAAAATTGCAAAATTTATTATTTTTTTCTATATTTTCAGAAATAAACACAAAAAATCATGACTTAAATTTACTACTGTTATGAATTACAATTTGTCACAAAAAAATCATTCTCAGAATCACCGAGATCCATTGAAGCTCCAGAGTTATAACCTCATAAAGTGACACTGCTCAGAATTGCAAAAATTGATCCGGTCAGGAAGGTGAAAATAGGCCGGGGGTGAAGGGGTTAATGGACAATCTTGTTCCTTCTCTCTTGCCTTTCTCAGCCAGAATGAATAATCTCCCCAGGTAAGCAGAGAGTTTAGGTGGATCCCAGGCTCCCCTCCCCCAGATTTGGGACAAAAGCACTTCAGGGGGTGATTAACCTGCAAACAAGACAATGTACACACAAGGAACACACAGAATGGACAGAGCACCACGTCTAAGATACAAACCTACACAAAATTATACACAACCCCCCATATTCCACCATTGTCAAACTCATAAAATAAACTTTTAGAAGCCCGCTAGTTTTGGCAACTCGGATTCTCGTTTGTGTCGGCGGTGTTTGTGTGTCTTGAACACATCGGATTCCAACACTGGAATGTGAAGGAATGTGAACTAATAAAAACAATAAAAAAACAAACCTATCACGTCAGTGAAGATATTTGTACACCTATGTGCTAATTTTTCATACATAATGCTACTCGGCCCGCCATCACGACACAAGATATTGTCAAGCACACTAAAAAGTCGAAAGAGCAAGAAATTCTCCTCTTCCCCCACTAAAAAAAAACGTAAAACTGTGTTACTTTTTTTGTCCCCTTAAGGGCGCCGTTCTGTTAGACCCCATGGATGAAGCAGTTTCACAGTTTTTCACATTGCAACATTTTGAATTGTTTATTCCTTTGTATCCTTGGCTCGTTTTTTTTTTTTAAATTATTTTGCTTAAGAACTTATCCTGGATATAACTAATATCCAAGGGCGGAACGATCGCGGTCACAGGAGTCGCCATTGCGACCGGGTCCGGGGGTTCAAGACGTTCAAGGACGTCAGCCAGCGCTGGCACCACCCCCTCCCCCCTCGAAGATTGCACTTTCAGTTGTATCACAGATGCTGATATTATTGAAAGCAATGATGAGAGAGTGAGCGGCGCGGCCCCTCTCTCATCATTCTCCCGCTGTGTCTGTGCTCTGATGTGTCAGCACAGTGTAGCGCGATGACATCACTACTGTGCGCCTGCTGTACTGAGATGTGCAGAGCGGCAGAACAGCGGACACACTGAGGAAACCAGAGCAGCGGGGGGGGAACGAGGAGGCTGCATTAAACGATATGGGGGCTGTATGCTACTACATGGAGACTGCTTAATGGTATATAGGGGCTGCATAATACTATATGGGGGCTGCATTATACTATATGGAGGAATATTATGGGGGTGCATTATAATACATTGAGGCCTATGGGGAGTATATTATACTATATGGAGGACTATGGGGGTGCATTATAATATCTGGAGGACTATGGGGAGTGTAGTATGCTATACGGAGGACAATGGGGTGTGCATTATACTATATGGAGGACTATGAGGAGTGTATTATAATATCTGGAGGACTATGGGGAGTGCATTATACTATATGGAGGACTATGAGGAGTGTATTATAACATCTGGAGGACTATTGGGAGTGTATTATACTATATGGAGGACTATGGGGAGTGCATTATACTATATGGAGGACTATGGGGAGTGTATTATACTATATGGAGGACTATGGGGAGTGTATTATAATATCTGGAGGACTATGGGGAGTGTATTATAACATCTGGAGGACTATGGGGAGTGTATTATAATATATGGAGGACTATGCGGAGTGTATTATACTATATGGAGGACTATGGGGAGTGCATTATACTATATTGAGGACTATGGGGAGTGCATTATACTATATGGGGGACTATGGGGAGTGTATTATACTATATGGAGGACTATGGGGAGTGTATTATACTATATGGAGGACTATGGGGAGTGTATTATACTATATGGAGGACTATGGGGGTGTATTATACTATATGGAGGACTATGGGGAGTGTATTATACTGTATGGAGGACTATGGGGAGTGTATTATACTATATGGAGGACTATGGGGAGTGTATTATACTATATGGAGGACTATGGGGAGTGTATTATACTATATGGAGGACTATGGGGAGTATATTATAATATATGGAGGAGTATGGGGAGTGTATTATACTATATGGAGGACTATGGGGAGTGTATTATACTATATGGAGGACTATGGGGAGTGTATTATACTATATGGAGGACTATGGGGAGTGTATTATACTATATGGAGGACTATGGGGAGTGTATTATACTATATGGAGGACTATGGGGAGTGTATTATACTATATGGAGGACTATGGGGAGTGTATTATACTATATGGAGGACTATGGGGAGTGTATTATACTATATGGAGGACTATGGGGAGTGTATTATACTATATGGAGGACTATGGGGAGTGTATTATACTATATGGAGGAGTATGGGGAGTGTATTATAATATATGGAGGAGTATGGGGAGTGTATTATAATATCTGGAGGACTATGAGATGCATTATAATATTGGATATTATATCAGGATATCGGAGTATGGGAAGACTGGGTGCTGAGGGAAAGTTCCAAATGTCAGCGTAATTATCCTGTACCCTGAGGGGTACGCGGCGGGGGAGGGCCCAGGTCCGAATTTTGCACCGGGGCCCATCAAACTCTAGTTACACCACTGCTTATATCTTTTATCCTCTTACTGGCCCGGACAATTTATATTTTCTCCCTTCATGTTTTCCTCTCCTTCTTCCAAGTGTCAACTTTTCTCTTTTTTTAGGTTCATCTCATCCATATGACGGGGTTTTTTTTGTGAGACGAGTTGAAGTTTTAATCAACACCAGTCACTTTGCAAAATTCACTTAATGTAGCAAAAAATGGAGCAAAAATTCCAAATTTAGTGATTAAAAACGCCTTATAATTCTTCTATTTTTGGAGGGTTGTTTTTTGTTTTCTATAGTGTTCCTTGTGTAGTAAAAGTTGCAGAATTCTCCAGATCAGGACCATTATTTTGAGACCAAACCTATAACTTTTTTTTACTTTTAGTGGTTACATTTTTTTTGACATTTTGTATAAAAAAAATGGTTTGTTTCCCTATTTTCTTATTTTTTTATCCATCAGTGGAGCTTATTTTCCGTCCATGCGATGTTTCGATCACTTTTTCAGGCAAAGTGTAATGTAGCGACCAAATAACAAGTTTCTGGTGTTTTAATTTTTTATTTTCAGAGATCAAACTTTGATGTGACAATAAAAAAATTGTTTTTAAATTTTTTATATTTTAGTAAAAAAAAAAGGTGGGGTCGATTTAGACTTTTATATTTTTTTTTTATTATGGCAGCCTATAGGCACTCGTTAATATTTGGGGTTCAGCTGTATTTTATGGATCGGATGCTACAGAAACACAGCAGCTCCGCCATTCAAATCGGCAACATCTGGCCGCCACTGTCTGAGCCGGTAACGGCTGGTCCATCCGTGGGGGGGTTGTGCCGCTTGTCAACCCCCCACACATAGATATTGAAGGCCTCTCCTCTCCTATGGACAGGCCATCAATACAACAGTACCACTTTAAAAAGGGTTTTTGAGGATTTTTCACTGATGGTCTATCCTTAGTACAGGCCAGCATTGCATGATTTATGGTGGTCCCATTAATAAGGAATATGGAGGGTCCTGCATAACAAAATCCATACTGCACTGCCACTGAATGATTTCAAGACGCAGGGCTGAGCATGTTTAAGCCAGGGTATAGGTGGAGTATAGAGTGGTCTTGTTGTGTTTTGCACTGAACTGACCTCCGGTGGAGGAAGGAGGTCTCTGGAAGCTGATGGAGTCCTGACGTTTGCAGCTCTGGTGTTTGGCTGTAACTTTGGTGTTGTTATATAGCTTTTTGTCTTGTTCCCCTGTCTTTCTTCCTTCCTTTGTGTTTGACTATTGCAGTGGTGGAGTCTAGTGCACTCACCGGCCTTTGCATTACTCAGGGTGAGTAGAGGGACAGCTAGGGTCTGGGCACGTGATGGCATTGGGCAGCAGGACCATAGGGATGTTAGGGGGCTCTGGGCTCAGACACAGGTGTGAGGTATATGGTATATGGTATGGTCACCTGCCAGTCATACACATATTTCCACATCCTGACCTGGTAACTCTATTTAGGATAGAAATCCAATACCTCCATTCTGGAACAAATGGTAAGGAGACAAAGTTAATCATAGAAAGGAAAAAGCCCTGACTACAGCAAAACCCCCTGGTGACAAAAGTAATTCAGCTAGGGAAGTGGGTGGGTGAGATTGCTAATTTCAGAGAAGCTTGAAAGGGGACCTCAGACAGACAGGCTCCCGCATAAAAGTTACAAAATTGGGGTGTGTGTAGCTCCCACAAATACCGCAGGCATATTTTAGGCCTCAGGATTTGTCTTAATTGTGGGATGTGCATATCAGCCCATAATGAATAACTAGCCGAGGGAAGACAAAAAACACATCATGTTTCCTAGCTATGGATAGATAAAATCATAATAGAAAACATGATGGTAATATCTTCTTCCGCGTGGGACGCTCAGAGGCAGAGATATGAGGAAAGCTGCCATTTCATAATTCTCTGGAACCTGAAGGCACATCCCATGTCCAGCCTTGTCATAGGTCACCAGGTGGGAGGTGCGTGGGTTATTAAAAACCAAAGCGGACATTTTGGAGGGGGTTCTTCTCAGAGAGGTCACGTTTAGTAACCGTGTGGGGAGTCCCAAGGAAACCATTTGGCTCCATAGTGCCTTACCTGTGCCAAACAAAGAAAAGGTAACTGATTCATATGTAAATCTGCTTGCATCTATATCCTACTTGCATCTGGATTTCTGACCATAATATCTGTAAATCTCTTGTGTATATATCCTTTTATCTAATGTGCCCTTAAGGCGAATAAATATATAATGTAATCCTGGGTTGTTCTTTTCTCTCAATCAATGAACCCCATGTCTGTGAGCTCGGTTTAGGATTACAGGCTACCTGGGCTGGTTACTGGCCAGATATAATCCTGTTAACGGACCAGGTTTATATCTAGCAAGGAAATGGTGGCAGACTACCCGTCTCTCAGGGCCCTGTTTCACTGGGGCTAGTGAAAAGGGTTGACCTGTCAGGGTCGTGAGCGAGTGGGGTGTTGCACCGGAGGTTGAACGATGCACGCTATGTCCCTTCCGTGCCTCCCTGTGTCACTTGTTGGCGTAAATGATGAGGTTGTATCGCGAGGATCTGACGTATTAGAGATGTCAGGGTGGGGCTGCGAGGTGCGGTTTCATGACAGATTGGTGAAAAGTGGTGGGATGTCTGCGGCAGGTTAGTGTCAGGAGGTCACCTGTCTCGTCTCTCCCTACCACTAAGGCCTTCCTACCCTTTCCATCCCCATTGGGCCTTCTGTTTTGCATTCCCTTGCCCAAACATGACAGAACCCTAAAAAACCCCAAAATTACAAAAATATAAAGTTTGACGTAAACTCAACTTTTGGCACCACAAGAGTACGTGTATCGCCCCTGAAGCCATCAGGGTGCTACAAGGTCCTGCATCCCCACCAGGATGCAGGGCCTACCCCCTTAGGGACCCAGAACCCGAGTGCCGGTAACACCAAGAACCTGGGTAATCCCAGTTTCCCCAACAATGCCCCATACAATGGTACCCAGCTAGGGTGGGACCAATGGATGGCCGCCTAGAGGTGGAGCCACTCCAGTCCACTAGTTGACCGGATGGAAGGGGCAGACTGTGGAGAGTAGTCGGTAGAAGTCAGTCTAAAGAGTACTTTACACACAACGATATCGGTAACGATATATCGTCGGGGTCACGGTGTTCGTGACGCACATCCGGCGTCTTTAGCGATATCGTTGTGTGTGACTAAAAGGAGTGACGATCAACGATCGCAAAAACGTCAAAAATCGTTGATCATTGACATGTCGCTCCTTTTCATAATATCGTTGCATGCCGCTGGTTGTTCGTCGTTCCTGTGGCACCACACATCGCTGTGTGCGACACCGCAGGAACGACGATCATCATCCTACTTGTGTCTACCAGCAATGAGGAAGGAAGGAGGTGGGCGGCATGTTCCGGCCGCTGATTTCCACCCCTCCTCTGCTATCGGGCGCGGCCGCTCAGTGATGCCGCAGTGACGTCGCTGTGACGCCGAACGTACCTCCCCCTTGAAGGAAGGATTGTTCGGCAGCAACAGCGACGTCGCTGAACAGGTATGTGCGTGTGACGCTGCCTTAGCGATATTGTTCGCTACGGCAGCGATCACCACATATCGCACGAACAAGGGGGCGGGTGCTATCGCTCGTGACATCGCTAGCGATGTCGAAGTGTGTAAAGCACCATTTAGTCGTGTGAAGGTGGAGGGTGGGACTGAGCAGCATCCGGACTCGGGTTAACGGTGATCTGGTACCCAGGAGAGGTGGTTGCCGGTGGAGTACTCCCGGAACTACGCACCAACGGGGTACAGGACCCTAGGACGGGAAAGAGCTTCAAGCTGAACTGTTGTTAACACCTACACAGCTAAGGCGACCATCAAGGACCTTGCTGACCCTAAAGAATCCAAAGACTCAGTAAAAAGGGAGAAACGGGGACAGAATCAGAGACTCCAACCCCACAGGGTTCACGCTACCGTCAGGTGGACAGAAGTGGACAAACCACAGACCGGGGAACCCCAGTGTTCCATACCACGGAGACCCACTTACCAGAGACTGGTGCAGGGGAAGAAGGTACCAGAAAGCAAGACTGGCACTGGGCTGAAGGGGACCTGGAGGCAAAACCAGCCGGCCTCGGGCAACCAGTTGACACCACAGTGAGTAAACCAGTTGCACTGAATACCTGTTTGGACTCCTTCTTCCGACGTCCACCGCCCCATACACCCGCTGGGGCAATTCCCTACTTGCAGAGGGCCCAATTCATCAGAGCTGCACATTCCATCAGCCCCAGTAGAGACATTCTGCAGCGGCGGCTCCTATACATAGCCGCAACACCGCAAGTGGCGTCACAAATAACTTTATTTATAAATCCCCTGTAAATATCCCCATTAGAAAAAGGGCGCAGGGCATGGAACCGGGTAACGGCCACCATCGTGACATTCCCCGTAGGGACACTGCCCGGGACCGAGTACCCCATATCCCTGGGTGCTACATACGGATAACCTAGAAGGCTTCATCCATTCAGACGTGGGAGGGGGAGTCTTCATTGCCTTGGCTCCCTTGTGCCTCGTCTTCCCGTGCCGCAGCAATCACCGGGAATGACTTCGCCTCCTCTCGGCAGGATTCAGCATCGCCATCTTCCTTCTTTCGGGCCGTGCCCTGCTGTTTTTTTTCCTGTTGGCTTTCTCGGTGGAAGTGCAGCAATGATATTTGATTAACCTAAGTCGTCTTTACAAATAGTAGGAAACATTCTTTCTAGCGCCGTTCTTACGGGAAGCAAAAGGCTCTCGAGAAACAAAGAAAATACGTGAGTCATAAATTTGGCTCCGTGTTGGAATTGAATATTAAACTTGACTGCAATGCAGGTGTTTTAACAGGCGGCGATAATTCACAGGATTCGTTTCCATAGATATCGCTCCTCTCGTGTATGACTCCGGGGAGAGGTGGCGTCAGGACAGGTAGCCATCGATTCACTGCTGCCCAGACTGCTGCAGCCGAGGAGCCAGTGCGGTATTATTACTACACACCGATGGAGTGGACCTCGTGCTGCACAATGATGAAAATGTATGATATGGCAGAATGTCAGTGCCTGCACCAGCATGACGATCTATGTCCCTGTGCACGAGATCAGCGGCAGCGGCGATAACACAACACTGGCCATATGGCAACTGCCACGATCGAAGAAAAGTCCTACAATTCACAACGCAACACCAACGGAGCCCCCGAGGTCCGCTACTCCGGAATATAGCTAGCCCCAGACGCATAATAATTAGTGATAGGCGAGCACCACCGTGCTCGGGTGCTCGGCACTGGGGACAGTATTATAGCAGTTAAAGTCTTGTACATAGGGGCAGTATTATAGTAGTTATATTCTTGTACATAGAGGGCAGTATTATAGTAGTTATATTCTTGTATATTGAGGCAGTATTATAGTAGTTATATTCTTGTACATAGGGGCAGTATTATAGTACTTATATTCTTGTACATAGCAGCAGTATTATAGTAGTTATATTCTTGTACATAGGGGCAGTATTATAGTAGTTATATTCTTGTAGATAGGAGCAGTATTATAGTAGTTATATTCTTGTACATAGGAGCAGTATTATAGTAGTTATATTCTTGTACATAGGGGCAGTATTATAGTAGTTATATTCTTGTACATAGGGGCAGTATTATAGTAGTTATATTCTTGTACATAGGAGCAGTATTATAGTAGTTATATTCTTGTACATAGGAGCAGTATTATAGTAGTTATATTCTTGTACATAGGGGCAGTATTATAGTAGTTATATTCTTGTACATAGGGGTAGTATTATAGTAGTTATATTCTTGTATATTGAGGCAGTATTATAGTAGTTATATTCTTGTACATAGGGGCAGTATTATAGTAGTTATATTCTTGTACATAGCAGCAGTATTATAGTAGTTATATTCTTGTACATAGGGGCAGTATTATAGTAGTTATATTCTTGTAGATAGGAGCAGTATTATAGTAGTTATATTCTTGTACATAGGAGCAGTATTATAGTAGTTATATTCTTGTACATAGGGGCAGTATTATAGTAGTTATATTCTTGTACATAGGGGCAGTATTATAGTAGTTATATTCTTGTACATAGGAGCAGTATTATAGTAGTTATATTCTTGTACATAGGAGCAGTATTATAGTAGTTATATTCTTGTACATAGGGGCAGTATTATAGTAGTTATATTCTTGTACATAGGGGTAGTATTATAGTAGTTATATTCTTGTACATAGGGGCAGTATTATAGTAGTTATATTCTTGTACATAGGGGTAGTATTATAGTAGTTATATTCTTGTACATAGGAGCAGTATTATAGTAGTTATATTCTTGTACATAGGGGCAGTATTATAGTAGTTATATTCTTGTACATAGGGGCAGTATTATAGTAGTTATATTCTTGTACATAGGGGCAGTATTATAGTAGTTATATTCTTGTATATTGGGGCAGTATTATAGTAGTTATATTCTTGTACATAGGGGTAGTATTATAGTAGTTATATTCTTGTACATAGGAGCAGTATTATAGTAGTTATATTCTTGTACATAGGGGCAGTATTATAGTAGTTATATTCTTGTACATAGGAGCAGTATTATAGTAGTTATATTCTTGTACATAGGGGCAGTATTATAGTAGTTATATTCTTGTATATAGGAGCAGTATTATAGTAGTTATATTCTTGTACATAGGAGCAGTATTATAGTAGTTATATTCTTGTACATAGGGGCAGTATTATAGTAGTTATATTCTTGTACATAGGGGGCAGTATTATAGTAGTTATATTCTTGTACATAGGAGCAGTATTATAGTAGTTATATTCTTGTACATAGGGGGCAGTGTTATAGCAGTTATATTCTTGTACATAGGGGCAGTGTTATAGTAGTTATATTCTTGTACATAGGAGCAATATTATAGTAGTTATATTCTTGTACATAGGGGCAGTATTATAGTAGTTATATTCTTGTATATAGGAGCAGTATTATAGTAGTTATATTCTTGTACATAGGAGCAGTATTATAGTAGTTATATTCTTGTACATAGGGGCAGTATTATAGTAGTTATATTCTTGTACATAGGGGGCAGTATTATAGTAGTTATATTCTTGTACATAGGGGGCAGTATTATAGTAGTTATATTCTTGTACATAGGAGCAGTATTATAGTAGTTATATTCTTGTACATAGGGGCAGTATTATAGTAGTTATATTCTTGTACATAGGAGCAGTATTATAGTAGTTATATTCTTGTACATAGGAGCAGTATTATAGTAGATATATTCTTGTACATGGGAGCAGTATTATAGTAGTTATATTCTTGTACATAGGAGCAGTATTATAGTAGTTATATTCTTGTACATTGGGCAGTATTATAGTAGTTATATTCTTGTACATAGGGGCAGTATTATAGTAGTTATATTCTTGTACATAGGGGCAGTATTATAGTAGTTATATTCTTGTACATAGGAGCAGTATTATAGTAGTTATATTCTTGTACATAGGGCCAGTATTATAGTAGTTATATTCTTGTACATAGGAGCAGTATTATAGTAGTTATATTCTTGTACATAGGGGCAGTATTATAGTAGTGATATTCTTGTACATAGGGGCAGTATTATAGTAGTTATATTCTTGTACATAGGGGCAGTATTATAGTAGTTATATTCTTGTACATAGGAGCAGTATTATAGTAGTTATATTCTTGTACATAGGAGCAGTATTATAGTAGTTATATTCTTGTACATAGAGGCAGTATTATAGTAGTTATATTCTTGTACATAGGAGCAGTATTATAGTAGTTATATTCTTGTACATAGGGAGCAGTATTATAATAGTTATATTCTTGTACATTGGGCAGTATTATAGTAGTTATATTCTTGTATATAGAGGGCAGTATTATAGTAGTTATAGTCTTGTACATAGGGGGCAGTATTATAGTAGTTATATTCTTGTACATAGGAGCAGTATTATAGTAGTTATATTCTTGTACATAGGAGCAGTATTATAGTAGTTATATTCTTGTATATAGGGGCAGTATTATAGTAGTTATATTCTTGTACATAGGAGCAGTATTATAGTAGTTATAGTCTTGTACATAGGGGGCAGTATTATAGTAGTTATAGTCTTGTACTTAGGGGTAGTATTATAGTAGTTATATTCTTGTACATAGAGGCAGTATTATAGTAGTTATATTCTTATACATAGGGGCAGTATTATAGTAGTGATATTCTTGTACATAGGGGCAGTATTATAGTAGTTATATTCTTGTACATTGGGCAGTATTATAGTAGTTATATTCTTGTATATAGGGGGCAGTATTATAGTAGTTATAGTCTTGTACATAGGGGGCAGTATTATAGCAGTTATATTCTTGTACATAGGGGGCAGTATTATAGTAGTTATAACAGGAACAATTATTTTCGGTATTTTCCTCTGTTATTGTTGCTGTCACCGGTGACTGGAATCCTCCTGAAGGTGACTATGGAGGGCGGTGGTTTACGCTGTTACAGACGTAGGTTCTGTTTTCTGTGATATCTTTGCTGTGAATAAAATATTTGACTGATTAAAAAAAATATTTTGTAGAGTAAAAATTGATAGAATAGTGAAAAAAGGCAACAAAAACAAATCAGTCGTCCTCAAGGAAAAATCACGGTGGTCGTTTTCCGGTGTTATTAGATCCTAATATTTTGTTTTCTTTCCCATTTTTTTGATGATTCGGGTCTAGGATTATCCTTAGAGGGGCTTTTGTTGTCTGTTGCTATGGTTCCACATGAGCTTTAGGCACAAAACACATTTTTAGGTTACATGTTTTAAATATATAAGAACAATAATAGTAATAATAATAATAATAATAATAAAGGTTGCAAAAGTTGGGCTAGCCGTTATCCCTTTTCTGCTGTGGTTAGAGATAAGTAAATAGTAGATAAACTTCCCCAATATTTGGTCTTGGATCTGTTTTTGGGGTGCGGTTTATTTACAGAAGTGGAGTAACAATCCTTCTGTCTTACTATAGACAGGTAAGAGGGAGAGGCTCCTGCTGCAGCCAGCTGTCTTAATCCTTCCACCTGCCAACTTCCCCATATACAATCCATCCTCACAATCCTGTACAGTTTTCATTTTGATGTCACTGTCACATTAGGTACAGGGGAGTACCAAGTGAAAGGGAAACCCTATGTCTAAGGAAGGGGGAGATGGTGACTCCTGACCAAACTTACCCCTGGTCCCTCACCACCCTAGATAGGTTTTGCATTTGTGTGCCGAGCTAGATACCTGACCCTAGGATGACCTTGGAGCTGAGCCCTAAATAGGGAACGGGTGGGTTGAGCTCTTCGTCAACCCCACTAAACACTACAAAGACACAGGGAGCACACACATGGGGAAAAGCATGAACAACTTATCTCCAGATGCCTCAGTAAGAAGTTCAGCAAAGAGCAACAACAATCCTACAGATGAGTGCAAGCCGCCTGCTTGCATCCAGAGATTGTGAAGGAACTGAAAATCACCAGCACAAGTTCAGGGAAAATGAGAGTATTTAAACCCGAGGGAAAATATAGATGATTAGGTGCAGAATGGAAGAGGAACTCCACAGGGTCCTAAAGTGAATGGATGAAAACCCAGCAGAGGAGATACCTAGTACACTGAAAACTAACAGCAGGAACAATACAAAGTCAGGGAGCATTTTGCGCAGCCAAACGCTGTGAGTTTCTGTTGCCGGACACCACATGACTGTCTGTCACCCGTGACACACCTGTAACAGTCACGGTTCGCCGACGTTCCTGATGTTCGCCAAACAGTTCACCGAACATATCTGAACACATTTGAATTTAATGGGAGGTAAAACTTATGTGTTGGTAAGGGCTAGGGGGGCTGCAAAAGTAAGAAAATAGGAAATAAAGCAGGAGAGCTATACTGATTTTCCCGTATAGCTGTCACATTGTTTCTGGGTCCGCTCATTAACCTCATACATATTCACTGCTTCCCACGCCCACTGGCAGCCTGGCCTCTGTGATTGGTTGATCACGCCCCCAAGCTGTGTGACAGCATTTGTGATTGGTCTGAATCACACTCGCTGTCTGAGTCCCCTAATGGAATGTTAAAATAAATAAATACAAAATTGGCGTAGGGTCCACTATATAATGATACCCAGCGCAGATAAAGCACATGTCTACAGGCTGCAGTCCCCAGGTCTTGCTGTGCGCAATACCTTGGCTGTGTATCAAAATACGAAATACGAGGTACCCATGTGACTTTTTTAAATTATTTAAATATTCTTAAAAACTTACGTGTGGTCCCCCTAATCTTGATAATCAGTCAAGATAAAGCAGACAGCTGGGGGTTGGTATTCCTCAGCTTAAAAATAACAGCTCACAACCACCCAGAATTGTCTCATCCTTTAGATGCAACAATCCCAGCACTTTAGTCAGCTCATCCCGATTACCCTGGTACGATGGCAAGTGGGGTAATATTAGGGGTTAATGACAGCTCACAGCTGCCACTAAGCCCTAGATTAACCCCCAAAACATCCAGGTCCGACATAATCCACACAAGGTCCCACAACAATTCTGGCTCTGCTACATCCTGAACTCGCAGCATACAGGCACAGAACATAACCGCCCACTGCAGCTTCAGGCAGAGTCTGACTGTAGTGCAGCTATGAGCAGTGATGTCACTCATTTTATTTGTGGTTACAGCTGACCTCACCTCAGGTGAACTAAGTTCAATCAGACCTGCATCTCCTGGCCTAAAAACATGTTTTTTTTGCCAAGAGATTGAGATTTGGTGCTTAAATTTACACACTAAATTTCTACACCAAATCTGCATCTGCTGGCAAAAAAATTGCATCAATACTGCATCACATTTAGATGCATTGTTTTGTCAGAAGATGCAGATTTGGTGCAGGAATTTGCTGTATAAATTTCAACACTAAATCTGCATTTCTTGGCAAAAAATGTTCAACAATGATTTTGACGCTGTTTTGGTTTTCTCCCATTACTAATCCAGGGCTTAGTGGCAGATGTGAGCAATCATTAACCCCTTATTAGCAAGAAAAAAACTTGAATCAGCTCACCCAAGGCATTGACTACCACCAAGGTCAGAAACATGTTACCTTGCTCCTAGCTTATACTCTGTACCTTGGAAGTATTTTTTGGATGTATTTTATCTGTTGAATAAAAGTTTTTTTTACTTTATTCAGGGACAAATACTGTTTTTTTTCTATTTCTATTAACACCTTATTACCCCAATTGCCACCACACTGGGGTAATCAGGATGAGCCTGGTAAAGTTCCTAGATTGTCACATCTAATGATTACAACAATCTTGGGTGGCTACAGGCTGCTATTTTTAGGCTAGGGAGGGGCCAATAACCATGGGTCTCTCCATCCTGAGCATACCAGCCCCCAGCTGTCAGCTTTATCATGGCTGAGTATCAAAATTGGGGGGGGACCGCATGCTGTTTTTTTTAATTATTTATTTAAATAATTAAAAAAGTTGCATGGGGTATCTCTTATTTTGATACACAGCCAAGATAAGCACATGGCTGGGGGCTGCACCCTGTAACCAGCTGCTTTATCTGTGCTGGGTATCAATATACGGGGGGGGGGGGGGGCATGTGCCATTTTTTAAATATATTTATTTTCATACTTCACTGTCTGTAGACAGACAGATACTGTGAGGGCTATAAATCAGAGACGCCGGCAGTCTGACTGCAGCCAGTCACAGAAGGTGTCACAGACAGTGGGCGGGGTAAACAGTGAATATGCATGAAGGATAATGAGCAGCCAATCACAGCCATACCTTGGCTGTGATGGGGCTGGAAGTGGATTGTTTCTGCACTAGTATAAATGTGAAAATTTACCAAACAAAGCCGAACTTTGCCGATTTTTGAGAAAAGTGTTCGTGAATCTGATCCCAAACCAAACGACTCAAGGCTTGTGCTGAATTTGAGATGGTCAAACCTTTTTCAAACAAGTTCGCTCATCTCTACTTTTGATATCCGAATACATAGGAATCCCTAGTGTAATGTCCGCTAATGCTGCAGCTTTTGGGCCAGGTTTGATTTTTACATCTAAGGAGGACATGATGGCGGTTTTCATAAAAGTGTCCCTGCTGCCTATTGACAAGCGAGGTGAGAACAA
The DNA here is from genome assembly GCF_048569485.1 of Anomaloglossus baeobatrachus. NCBI lineage: Eukaryota > Metazoa > Chordata > Amphibia > Anura > Aromobatidae > Anomaloglossus > Anomaloglossus baeobatrachus. The sequence goes on along the minus strand of NC_134358.1, from coordinate 564,344,093 downwards.
GGGGACCGGAGACCAAAGGCAAAGGGCTTAAATGCTGTCTATAAACTGGAATGGCTGAGAATTGTGAAATAGGAGCAAAGATGATGGTGAACCGCTGGACACCGGGGCCGAAGCGCTGCCCTCCGTCCTCCTCAGCATCCAATATCATCTGCCCAGTCACAGCAATTAGCGCAGAGCGTGGACGGGTGGTACATGGTGTCACATTGTCAGTAAAATGAGGTATAATTACACAGAAAAAGAGAAAGGGAGAAAAGGGAAAAAAAAGGAGAGATCAAAAGGGAGAGGTGTAGAGAGAACAAAAAAAACGAGAGATGTAAAAAAGGGAGAGAACAAGAGGATAAAAGAAAGAGGGAAACATAGATGAGTGAGAATAAATGATAGATACAGTTGTGCTCAATAATTTACACACCCCGGCAGATTTTTTTGCTTTCTTGGCCTTTTTTCAGAGAATATGAATGATAACACACAATATTTTTCCCACTCATGGTTAGTGGTTGGGTGAAGCCATTTATTGTCATCTACTGTGTTTTCTCTTTTTAAATAATAATGACAACCAAAAACATCCAAATGATCCCGATGAAAAGTTCACATCCCCCAGTTCTTAATACCGTGTATTGCCCCCTCTAACATCAATGACAGCTTGAAGTCTTTTGTGGTAGTTGTGGATGAGGCTCTTTATTTTCTCAGATGGTAAAGCCACCCATTCTTCTTGGTCAGATGGTAAAGCCGCCCATTCTTCTTGGTCAAATGGTAAAGCCGACCATTCTTCTTGGTCAAATGGTAAAGCTGCCCATTCTTCTTGGAGCCTCCAGTTCCTTTAAATTCCTGGGCTTTCTTGCATGAACTGCGCTTTGCTTGAGTTTGCTTGAGAGTGGCTCAATGATATTGAGCTCAGGAGACTGAGATGGCCACTCCAGAACCTTCACTTTGTTCTACTGTAGCCAATGACAGGTCGAGTTGGCCTTGTGTTTTGAATCGTTGTCATGTTGAAATGTCCAAGTATGTCCCATGCGCAGCTTCCGGGCTGATGAGTGCAAATTTGCCTCCAGTATTTGCTGATAATGTTCTGCATTCATTGTTCCTTCAACTTTGACCAAGTTTCCTGTGCCTTTGCAGCTCACCCATCATCAGTGATCCACCTCCGTGCTTTACAGTAGGAATGGTGTAGGTGGCATAAGCCTTGTTGACACATCTCCAAATGTAACGTTTATGGCTGTGGCCAAAAAGTTCGATTTTGGTCTCATCACTCCAAATTACCTTGTTTCAGAAGTTTGAAGGCTTGTCTCTGTGCTGTTTGGCGTATTGTAGGTGAGATACTTTGTGGCATTTGCGCAGTAAATTTTTTAAATATTAAAATAAAGTGAATATTTCTTTTGGCGACTCGACCATGCAGCCCAATTTTCTTCAGGTGCCTCCTTATTGTGCATCTTGGAACAGCCGCACCGCTGGTTTTCAGTGACTCCTGTATTTTAGCTGATGTTATTTGTGGGTTTTTCTTTGCATCCCGAACAATTTTCCTGACAGTTGTGGCTGATATTTTTGTTGGTCCACCTGATCGTGCTTTGGTTTTTACAGAGCCCCTGATTTTCCACTTGTTAATCACAGTTTGAACACTGCTGACCGGCATTATCAATTCCTTGGATACCTTTTTGTATCCCTTTCCTGTTTTATACAGTTCAACTATCTTTTCCCGTAGATCCATTGACAATTCTTTTACGTTCCCCATGATTCACAATCCAGAATCGTCAGTGGCTGGATGAAAGATGCAAGAGTCTGTCTGGATCCCAGAAACTCACTCAGCTTTTATGCACACACTGATTACAAGCAAGCAGGTCACAGGTGAGGATGTCACCTTTATTAGCCATTCACACTCATTTGTGTCAACTTCTGTGCATGTTGTGACGACATGGACTCTCATGGGTTAAAGTTTCTTAACATTCAGCCAGACTATTGTTCTTATGTGTGCTAAGTCATGTTTGCTTAGCTATTGCTCTCCAGACTTTTCCAGTAATCATTGTATTGTAGTTGTGTATTGATAATGTAATTACCTTAGTAGCCATTGTCTAGTCGGTGACTTGCCGACTCCATGTAGATATACTGAGTCTTTCTATGCACATCATTTAAATGAACATTATCCATGCAGCTTGAAATTCATCCAATGGGAGAAGCAATCTTGTCCAACCAATTGATGAGGACGCAGTGTATCCTAAGGGAAGGTTATGGCTATAAAAGGGACTTCTTTAAGCCACCAGGGTTTATGAAGGTTGATGGATGCTGATGGATCCAGTCTAAGCTCTTTGGAGCTGACTAGAGGATCAGGATATCTTATGGCTTCAATCTAGGGACTCTGGTCCCGGTTGGAGACCATATCCACAGCCTAGGGATTTCGACTCCGGCTGCCAGGATTTTAACATCATACAAGACTACCTAAGGAGGACACTCAGGTTGGGACAGTTCAGTCACCTGGAACAGACTTTGCAGACCTCACACATCTTCCTAAATCTGGCGCTATTCCTTTCTCGGTGGGTGCCCGCCAAAAGCGGGGTGCTGCTGGACTGGAGTAAATAGCCCTGGGACCTCTGAGGCACGGACATTCTACATCCCTGGTGAGCCAGCGGAAGGGTGAGACTCTGTTGCCGGTTACATTTGTGTGTTTTGCTGGTTATGTGTTATGTGCCGTTAATTGTTTGGGGATCCAATAAAGTCTAATTATTGTGATTCCCTCACCCTGTGTTGTCTGAGTAGTGTTACGCCCACGGTTAAGGAGGCCGGCGTTCAGTTGGGATGAGCCTTGAGCCACGCTGTCTTTCTAAAGGCGGCGGGTTTTAGTGGACGAGAGCACCCACTGAGCCCCGTGTCCCCACACATGTTATCAGCCAAAATCACCGGGGTGTGTGAAATTTTCATCGGGATCATTTGGATGGTTTTGGTTGTCATTATAATTTAAAAAGAGAAAATACAGTAGATGACAATAAATGGCTTCACCCGACCTCTAACCATGAGGGGGAAAAAAAAAGATTGTGTGTTATCATTCACATTCTCTGAAAAAAAAGGCCAAGAAAGCAAAAAATCTGCCGGGGTATCTAAACTTTTGAGAACAACTGTATATACAGGGAGAGAACAAAAGGAGAGGAGATGTCATGATGATCCAGAACCGGTATTCCCCGCTCCTTAGTTTCCCAGACCTGGCCTGGTCATGTCAGGGGTTAACTCCCATCAGCCTCGTTCCGGTTTCTGGAGACACTATATCTGGGCACTTCACCAGCATTCCAGTGCTGGTTATAGTTTTGCTCTGCAGTCTGTGACTGGCTCTGGTGAGATTTCCTGTTTGATCTGACTCCTAGTTACCGTGCCCTAACCTGTACCCTCCCCCGCTCGTCCGTCTGTCCCAGTCCCTGACTTCCCTCTCCTGTCATTTGTTTACCCATCCTGATTCATCTTCCTTCCTGTGTTTGTGTCTCCTCACCCTCTGGTCTTGTTTTCTGTTCCCTTGTTCCTTGTGCCCTTTGTGTTCCCCTCTGCATACCTGATCTCCCGCCATCCGACCTCGGTTCTGTTTTCTGACCTGATCTTGATCCTCCCTCTGCACTGAATTGACTTCCCGGCTAGACCCTGACTGCTTAACTACTCTATTGCCCCCTTGTGGTTCGCCTGTGAACTGCCTGCTGAGGTCACTCTGCTGTACTTTAGCCTTCTTTCTGTTACAGTGTTACTTTGACTCTCCTTCACTACACTGCTGCCACCTAGTGGGGAATATGCTGTACTACATCTTACCAGCCCTTTGTACAGTGTGACAGGAGAAAGGAAGAGTGAAAGAAAAAAGGAGAACAAATGATAGATATATAAAGAGAGAGAATAAAAGGGAGGAAAGAGAGAACAAAAAACAGAGCTGGAAGTTAAAAGGGGGCGATAGAAAATGAGCCTTAGATGGAAAGAGAAATAAGGAAGAGAACAAAAGATGGAAACGAAAAGATTGAGATGGAGATAGAGAAGGAAAGAAAGAAAATAGAAGACAGATGGAAAGAGAGAGAGAGAGAGAGCAAGAGGGAAAGAAAAATGGAAAGAGAGAAAACAAGGGAGAGAACAAGAGAGGGTAAAGGTAAAAAAAGAAAATAGAAGAGAGAGAAGAAAGAGAATGTGAAAAGGAAGAGAGAAGTGGAACGTGAGAAAGATGAAAAGTGGAGAAGAGACAAGTGGAAAGAAAGAGAGAAGAGAAAGCAAGAGCAATGGAAAAGACCAAGAAAGACAAGAGAAGAAAAGACTAGAGGGATGGAAAGAGAGAAAGACAGTGAGAGAGGAGAGAAAGTGAGAAAGAAGAAGAGACAATACAGAGGTGAAAAGAGAGAACACAACAGGGGGATGGAAATAGAAAACAATAGCGGAGGGCGACATTTTCCGGACATGTTCTCCCCCCTCGTTCCGCGGTGTTGTCCTTCCCGCTCTGTGACACATTTATTGGCTTCTCTCCACGCGTCCGTCAGTTATCTGGTGTTACATTGTTGCCTCTTTTGGTCCTTGGTTTTTCACTTCACCCTCTCTTTCCTCTGCTTGCAGTCAGTGAACAGACTCATCCTTCTTCACAGATAATGCCTCACATGTGGAATTTCTCTTCTCTGTTTGTGTCAGTTTATTAGAAATCGCATCCCGCTGGAAAACACGTAAAGTACAAGTTCTGCAATCTAATTCCCCGGCCGTGTACAGAAACCAGACTCTTCTCAGGGAATTAAGTCCAGTTTCATTTGTCATAATGTGGCCGTACACTGTGCTGAGCCCACCGGCGGGATACAGGGTCATTGCCTGATCTCACTGACAACGAACACACACGTGCCAGCCATTGCACTGGTTACCCATCCATTACAGAGGACAGGATAAATTATCACTCTCACCCACAAAGATCTACACAATTCTGCACCGCCCTACATCTACCACCCTACCTGCCCCCTCCACAAAATGTAGATTTATATATAACTAGCTGTAGTAACTGTCTCTCTCCCAGTCTCTGTTTGTGTATCGCTGTCTGTCTGTCTCTGTCTGTCTCTTTCCTTGTCTGTCAGTGTCTATGTCTCTGTCTGTCAGTTTCTATCTCTCTGTCTGTATTTGTATCAGTCTATCTGTCTCAATCTCTGTATCTGTGTCTATGTGTGTGTCTTTCTGTCTCTCTCTTTCCCCGTCTGTCTCTTTCCCCGTCTGTCTCTTTCCAGGGCTGTCTCTTTCCAGGGCTGTCTCTTTCCCAGTCTGTCTCTTTCCCCGTCTATCTCTTTCCCTTCTGTCTCTTTGCCCGTCTGTCTCTTTGCCCATCTGTCTCTTTGTCCGTGTGTCTCTTTGCCCGTGTGTCTCTTTCCAGGTCTGTCTCTTTGTCCGGCTGTCTCTTTGCCCGGGCTGTCTCTTTCCCGGGCTGTCTTTTTCCCGGGCTGTCTCTTTCCAGGGCTGTCTCTTTGCCTGTCTGTCTCTTTGCCCATCTGTCTCTTTTCCAGGCTGTCTCTTTCCAGGGCTGTCTCTTTCCCGGGCTGTCTCTTTCTAGGGCTGTCTCTTTCCAGGGCTGTCTCTTTGCCCATCTGTCTCTTTTCCAGGCTGTCTCTTTTCCAGGCTGTCTCTTTGCCGGGCTGTCTTTGCCGGGCTGTCTCTTTGCCTGTCTGTCTCTTTGCCGGGCTGTCTCTTTGCCGGGCTGTCTCTTTGCCTGTCTGTCTCTTTGCCCATCTGTCTCTTTTCCAGGCTGTCTCTTTTCCAGGCTGTCTCTTTTCCAGGCTGTCTCTTTGCCGGGCTGTCTCTTTGCCGGGCTGTCTCTTTGCCGGGCTGTCTCTTTCCCCGTCTGTCTCTTTCCCAGGCTGTCTCTTTTCCCGTCTGTCTCTTTCCAGGTCTGTCTCTTTCCCCGTCTGTCTCTGTCTGTCTATTTCACCGTCTGTCTCTGTCTGTCTATTTCACCGTCTGTCTCTTTCCCCGTCTGTCTCTGTCTGTGTCTCTGTCTGTCTCTTTCCTCATCCGTCTCTCTCTGTCTTCCTACCGACATCTTATTACCTCACACATAAGCTTCTTATACTAACAGTTTATTTTGCTC